>NC_138773.1:247257171-247357171 GCF_965119305.1 Pelophylax lessonae | reverse complement strand
CAACCCAAAAAAAGATATATAGATATATATATAAAAAATTACTACATCAAGTCAACACACATAGGAAATGCTTTCAATAATCTCAGAATGAGCACAAAGTGGCTTTTTCATTTAGACTAATGGGCCATACACACTATAAGATTTTCTGAAGATTTTTTCCTTTAGATTTACCAAAACCAGATAATATGAGGTCAAACCTAAACACTTTCAATTTGTATGCAATCTGGCAGGCCCTTGCACTACATAGAAAAGGTAAATCTGAAGGAAAAAGTCTTCAGAAAACCTTATAGTGTGTATGGCCATACATGATCCAATTTTCTTACAATTTTCTGTCCAATTTTCTTGAAATTTACCTTCAAGTATGTAGTACAAAGGCCTGCCTAATTGGATACAAGTGAAAGTGTTGTTTAGCTTTGACATCACATTATGTGGTTTGTGGTTAATCTATCAGAAAATTGTACAACAAAAATTGAACATGTATGGCCATACACACTATAAGATTTTCCGAAGACATTTTCCTTCAGATTTACCTTTTCTATGTAGTGCAAGGGCCTGCCAGATTGCATACAAATTGAAAGTGTTTAGGTTTGACCTCATATTATCTGGTTTTGGTAAATCTAAAGGAAAAAGTCTTCAGAAAATCGTAAGCCCCGTACACACGTACTGATCGTCGGCCGAACGATCGGCTGTCTTTTGTCCAGGGCTGTCCTGTCTGTTGAAAACTGCAAAAGACTGCACACGAATTTTGTCGGCCAACAACAGACGACTGCAGAAGTGATGTCATGTGATGGTTAACTTTCCCTGTGTTTTTTCTTTTCTGAGCATGCCCAGTCTTGCAAATCAGCCGATTGTCGGCCGAATTCTGTACTGACTGGCGAACAATCGGCCGTTCTGGTGTTGGCCAACAAAAATTTTAATGCCTGCACGACAGATTCTGTTCGGCCGAAAATGCGCTGTCGGCTGTCGGAAGCATCATACTAACAAGCCTACAATCGGTCGTCGGCCGAATATTTACGGCCGAAGATCGGTACGTGTGTACGAGGCATTATAGTGTGTATGGCCCATTAAGCTGGCCATACATGTTCAACTTTTGTTGTACAATTTTCTGGTAGATCTACCACAAACCACATAATGTGAGGTCAAAGCTAAAAAAACACATTCACTTGTATCTAATTAGGCAGGCCTTTGTACTATATACTTGAAGGTAAATTTCAAGAAAATTGGACAGAAAATTGTAAGAAAATTGGAACATGTATGGCCAGCCTTAAGCCTCGTACACACGTACCGATTGTCGGCCGTAAATATTCGGCCGACGACCGATCGGCCGATTGTAGGCTTGTTAGTATGATGCTTCCGACAGCCGACATCGCATTTTCGGCCGAACAGAATCTGTCGTGCAGGCATTAAAATTTTTGTTGGCCAACACCAGAACGGCCGATTGTTCGCCAGTCAGTACAGAATTCGGCCGACAATCAGCAGATTTGCAAGACTGAGCATGCTCAGAAAAGAAAAAACACACGGAAAGTTAACCATCACATGACATCACTTCTGCAGTCGTCTGTTGTTGGCCGACAAAATTCGTGTGCAGTCTTTTGCAGTTTTCAACAGACAGGACAGCCCTGGACAAAAGACGGCCGATCGGTCGGCCGACGATTGGTACGTGTGTACGAGGCATTAGTCTAAATGAAAAAGCCACTTTGTGCTCATGCTGAGATTATTGAAAGCATTTCTTATGTGTGTTGACTTGTAAGAAACTTGGATCATGGACGGCCAGCCAAACACTCATTCATTAGTGAACTGGTGATTTTGGTTTAGGAACCGACAGACCCAATTAATTACTTTGCTGGGCGTTTCCTATACTGGGTGGGTGTAGTTTAACCAAGGTTATATAAAGGGATGTATGAGATCATATCATTTGGCCTGTGGAAGGGCCACAGGTCTTTATGTCTGAATTTGCTTTTGGGGGTGGGGGGGTTTGCTGGCATGCCTAAAGATCCATATTGCAGTAAGTGTATTCTGTTGGATGAATACTTTTCATGCTCTAACTGTTTGGTATAGTTTTTGCAAAGTGTGTCTTTATGTACTCTATACATGTTTTTTTTTTTTTTATTTTCATGCCTCTGTGTAGCTGTATGTTCTACTGATTTGATGGTATTTAAATGAAAAGGCAGGCTCATGCAAACAATTAACATAAAAGTATGTTGGGTATGTTTTATGCTTAATACTAAGGTGTCTACAACTTATTTTGCTTGACTTTTGGATATTGTAAGCTCTATCTATCCATCATATGTTGTATCTTTGCACTGTAATTTGAATAAAAATTACTTGATTTGGGGGTTTTGGGGGGGGGGGGGGGCATTGCACATTTCACATGCTTGCTTGAGTGATTACTGATGTTTTATACATGTTCAATAAAACTTATTCATTTGTACAAAGCTCCTGGTTTTTTCTTTTCTTCATATTTGTCTAGATGTAATTCAGATATCTTGTGTGTGTGTGTGTGTGTGTGTGTGTGTGTGTGGGGGGGGGGGGGGGGAGGTGTGTGTGTGTGGGGGGGGGGGGGAGGTGTGTGTGTGTGTGTGTGTGTGTGTGTGTGTGTGGGGGGGGGGAGGTGTGTGTGGGGGGGGGGGGAGGTGTGTGTGTGTGTGTGTGGGGAGGTGTGTGTGTGTGTGTGTGGGGGGGGGGGGGGGAGAGGTGTGTGTGTGGGGGGGGGGAGGTGTGGGGGGGGGGGGGAGAGGTGTGTGTGGGGGGGGGGGAGGTGTGTGTGTGGGGGGGGGGGCAGGTGTGTGTGTGTGTGTGTGTGTGTGTGTGTGGGGGGGGGGAGGTGTGTGTGGGGGCTAAATTGTAAGAAAAAATTAAAGTGTTAATTTATATATTTTTAGCTAAATATATACATAAAGGAATAATACAAAATTTCCATTCAGTCGCTGTGGATGAATGTAACCAAAACATTTAATAAAAAAATCACTAAAAATGATTACTAAATAAAAGATTGCTACAGCGCTCACTCACCTTTTTAGTTGGCTTAGGTCAGTGATGATGAACCTTGGCAACACAGGTGTTTTGTAACATTTCCCATGATGCTCACCTACACTGCAGAGTACATGAGCATTTTGGGAAATGTAGGGCAAAAACATCTTGGGGGGGCGGGGGGGGGGGGTTAAGGGTTACCATCACTGGCCTAGGTAAAACATTTCCAATACATTTTAGTTGTCTGTGTGCGCCATTTTTAAAATAAAGCAAAATCTCTTTACAATAAATTGCAAATGGCACATTGGCGTTCGCCCTGGACCAGAAATGACACCAAATTGGCTTGCACACATTCCAGCAAGTGGTCACTATCAACTGGCTAATCATGGTGAGGGCCACTTTCAGCTGTGAAGAAATGGCATTCATATGCAAAGTAAGTGTGTGTGTGTGTGTGTGGGGGGGGGGGGTCTGTGCTTGTAATCAGAGCATTGATTACCAGTGCAGACCCTTGGGGGATGCCACTAGAGCCACCAGGGATGCCCACCCATGCCACCATTGATGCCAATCAGTGCTCAGGGAACCTGTTAGTGCCCTCCTCATCAGTGCTGCCCATCATTACCATCTTTCAGTGCTGCCCACCAGTGCCAATCATTGCCCATCAGTGCCACCTATCAATGCTGCATATCAGTGCCACCTATCTATCTATCTATCTATCAGTGCTGCATATTAGTGTCTCATCAGTGCCTGCCAGCGCAGCCTCATCAATGCTCGTCAGTGCAACAAAAAACATATTGATTTACCAAATTTTATTACATAAACAAAAACACATTATTTTAGGGGTCAAACATTTAGGTCTTCTTTTTGCCAATAGATAAAAAACCTTGCAGTCATCAAATACCACCAAAAGAAAGCACTATTTTTTATGAAAATACTGTCATACATTTGTGTTAGGTACAGGGTTGCATGACCGCACAATTGTCATTCAAAATGCAACAGTATAAAAAGCTGAAAATTGGCCTGGGCAGGAAGGGGTGTAACTGCCCTGTAAGGAAGTGGTTAACTATTGAAACATGGGAATAAATATTCCAGGGGTAATCATGCTCAGCTCAATGGTTTAGTGGTTAGTGTTCCTGGCTATAAACACTGAGAGCATGAGTTCAAATCCCAAGTGTGCCATCGCCTTCTTAAATTTTAGACAGCTATAAATAAATACTGAAACTTGGCAAATGCATAATTGCACCCTGCACATATGCATGTTTGCTTCTTGAATATACAAGGCCATTGACATGCAATTTTAGGTGATGTAGCCAATGTATTACTATGTGGCCAAAAAAATTATGGCACACAGGGTGTTATCATGGTTGGGCCTTGAACTCATGACCTGGCAATCTTTGGCTGTGAGCTTAGCCCACTACACCAAAGTGCTGAATACAATCAGATATGCCTGAAAGTTTCAGATGAATAAAGAATGAAGACTGCTAATTAGACAGCTGTGTAGTCTGCTATTAGAAAATCTAAAGGTTAAAACACATAAGATACATAACTATACCTTAAAATTAAAATAAACCATAATAAATGACATTGCTGTGTAATAGTGATTCAGAATAGACAAATTTCCTTTTATGAAAAACACAAAGGGAATTTGGCTAATTCCAAACTCAAATTCAGCCTAAGTTAACTCCAAACCCGAATTCAGTCTAAGTTAACTCCAACTCCGAATTCATTAAAGCATCTAGTTGATGGTTTAACTCCAGCCACTTACCTAATTAGGATGCAATGAGTTTAGGCTGGAGTTATTTCTGGAGAAGTGAGCAGCTCTACTCCAAACTTATACTGAATTAGGCCCTTTGTCTCATATAATATACAGAGAAGTCTAGTAATAGCTCCAGACGAAGCTTTCTGAAGCAAAGCGAAACATGTAGAGCAACTACTAAACTTATTATAGGCCGGCGCCTCATGTATTCGGGTTTCCGCTAGCAGGAATCTCCTGATGTGAAGTATAATGTTCTGACTGGTTAAATTGTTAACATATCTCTTGTATTAACCTATATGTGATTTGTGATTTCATTTATTTTGAACCGTCTATGTATTATTATATGGACCCTGTATAGGTCCTTTTCTTCTTATCCAACACATAAATGTATGTATGTTTCTCCTGATTTTAACTGAATTCAAATAAAACATTGATTTTTATAGACATAATGTGCCCGAAATCCTTGTCTTCCCAATCCTTCCACTTTGAATAACTCATTAAGGATAGGGGCACCACCCACAATACGACACATGTGCCCAGATAGCTGCGGTCTGCAGGCATATCTTTCGATAACCTACTGGCAAGCAGCCATTACAGCTGATTTGTCACGGGTGTTTTTCCAGTCATTTTTCCTCTTGGGAACTCAACATCTCCCTTTTTCATCACTCACTTTGGTTCTTGCATATATGCCTTTGGACTTTTTGGACTGTTTTTCACTTTATATGCACATTGAATATTGATTATGTCTGCACTTTTTGGTCACTTTATTGATTTGGAGTTGCACCAATTATTGGGTTATTTTTGATACTCACTATATATATATGTTTTTACATATGTTTCATTTTTCATGATAGCGCTGCACTATTTGTTTTCCATAAGTTTTGATTTATATAGATCAAGTGTTTCAGCTGCTTCACCATATTATTTTCTGTTTATATTATTTTTACTTAGCGCAGGATCTTCTTGTTTTTCAAGTATCGAGAGATGGTTGAGGGTAGCCCCAGTAGTCTCCGCACCTCTCTCCAGACTATAACAGTGTCTCTGATCAAAATATTTGGATTGAAGTTTAGTTGGTAGAGCTCTCAAATTAGAGGGCAACACAACAGGGAGGATGAGCGGAGAGACAAGGGTCAAGGGTATCCTCAAGTACATAATAAGTGTATCTAGATTTGCCGGATATCTAGTCCAGGCCCTGTCTCAGTAGACAAGAGAGATTGTAAAACTTTAAATTGGGGAGACCTGCACCACCTGTGTTCTTGGGGAGACAACGTTTTGAAAGGGCAATGTGTGGTTTCTTACAAGATTACAAGAATGCAATCAGGGCCATATCAATTTTTTGTATGTCAGAATGCTTCAACAGTGGAGGTATAGTTTGCATAGGGTAGAGTAGGCGTGCAAATGACACCATTTTAAAAAGATGCTGGCATCTGCCAAAGAACGATAGGGGAAAGGCTGTCCAGGCTTCCAGCTCCTGCACAGTCTTGGTTATTAGTGGGGGGTAGGTAAGATAGTACAAACATGATGGCTCCCATCCAATCCGTGTACCCAAGTAAGTGAGATAATTATTGGCAATGCCAAACGGTTAGATAGTCTCTATTTAGCTGACTCACGGGGGTTTAAGGGTAGGACTTCGCTCTTATCAAAATTCTATTCTATTCTATTAACCCAGAATAGAGTCTAAAAGCCACAAACTTTTGTTAAAGTCCAATAAAGGATAGTTTGTTAAAGTTTTTTAAAGTCCAATAAAGGATAAGAAGAAAATAGTAAAATATCATCAACAAAAAGGGCTGAGCAGAAGATTTGATTGCCAATAGTGATGCCGCCGATTACCTCCTTGGAATTAAGGCATGACATAAAGGACAAAAAAACAGCAAAGGCACAAACACACACAAATACAACACGGTGGGGCTTTGGGAGGCAATGCCAATATTGGGGCTATGTGCCTCCAGCCCTATGCATAAATGTATAATAAAGGGGAGGGGGAATAATATGGGTAAATAGGGGGTATTTATAGGAATCGGCATATTGGATAAAATAATTAAGAGGGTAATATATAATCCCTTATATCATGTAGATATTACTTTAAAAGCCGATGTCCCAAAGGTACATCAGGTAAAAAAGGAAGGGGGGGGGGGAGAAAGGCTGGACTTTGTATGAGGTGTGTGGAGTTGGTTGGGATATAAAGTGGTACAATAACCTGTAAAAGGGTAAAGCTTTAATCCATATCATCATAATAACATTACATATCATCATAATAACATTACACATGGCAATAGGATCAATCAACACCAGAAACATCTCGTAGTTAAATCATACATAAACAGTAAGATGTACATTGTAAGGAGAGTCATTGATAATGAGCCTATATAAAATCCAAATTAAATAGTATAATGATGGTTGTGGGGGATACATCAAGGATAGGCTCAACGCGTTTCGTGGACAATTTCCACTTCATCATCAGAAGGTGTATCCCAAGTCAATATTTGTAGATGGGATTAATGTGGATAAGCTTGTTGTGGATAGTGATCCAGGGCCATAGGGTCTGCGCCGGAAGCTGAAGGAACCCATAACTGCGGTCCAGGGCACAACCAGTGGGCATACCTGGGTGAGGTATGAATGACCAGAGTAATGAATATTAAATAGGATCGAGGTAATGATCTCCCATGATATCTATAACAATAAATGTATAAAAGTAGTGGATTAATATGGGAAGTGCACTGGTGCTACAGTGACAGCAATATAAAGGTGTATGGGCAAGGATCTATACCAGGATGGGTAGACCAAAAAGAGAATAGAGCAAAAAGGGAAGATCAAAAGTGGAGAAAGGCTGTGAATGGGTAGTGAAACAATATCACCAGAAGGAGCAATGGGAAGGTAAACCCATAACCCGGGTGTGAGGATATCCACTAATAAACAATGTGTGTAAAGAAAGATTGGTCATTCATATGTCACCCTGGTATGCCCACTGGTTGTGCCCTGGACCGCAGTTATGGGTTCCTTCAGGTTCCGGCGCAGACCCTATGGCCCTGGATCACTATCCACAACAAGCTTATCCACATTAATCCCATCTACAAATATTGACTTGGGATAGACCTGCTCCTGATGAAGTGGAAATTGTCCACCAAACGCGTTGAGCCTATCCTTGATGTATCCCTCACAACCATCATTATACTATTTAATTTGGATTTTATCTAGGCCCATCATCAATGACTCTCCTTACAATGTACATCTTACTGTTTATGTATGATTTAACTACGAGATGTTTCTGGTGTCGATTGATCCTATTGCCATGTGTAATGTTATTATGATGATATGAATTAAAGCTTTACCCTTTTACAGGTTATTGTACCACTTTATATCTCAACCAACTCCACACACCTCATACAAAGTCCCGCCCCCCCCCCTCTTTCTTTTTTACCTAATGTACCTTTGGGACATTGGCTTTTTAAGTAATATCTACATGATATAAGGGATTATATATTACCCTCTTAATTATTTTATCCAACATGCTGATTCCTATAAATACCCCCTATTTACCCATATCACCCCCCCTCCCCTTTATTATACACTCCTTGGAATTAAGTATTCTGGATAATGGCTCAATTGCAATGTTAAAGAGAAGAGGGGGGAGAGGACACCCCTGTCTTGTGCCTTTATAGTTAGAGAGATGGTATCAGAAATAAAGTCTGCAGTGACTAAGTGAGTGGAAGGGGATGTATACATCTGTCTAATAAAGTCTAAGACTGGGCCAGAGAAGCCAAATGTTGTCATTACCATGAATAACCAAAAGAAACTAATGTTAAAGAAGGCCTTTTCGGCATCAAAAGAGATAATGGCGATGTCTTGATCTAGATGGGATTTGGCAAGTTCTAGCGCTAACAGAATTCTGCGAATATTCAAGGTGGCAGAGTGCCCGGAACAAATCCTGATTGAGCCCGGTGTAGAATATCGGGAAGGAGTGGTGCTAGTCGGGATGCTATTATCTTTGAAAGGATTTTTACATTGAATTGATCAATGAAATTGGCCTACCAAATCTTTGGTGTAAGGGGTCTTTTCCTTTCTTTGAGATAAGTTTAATGTGGGCCTGGGTTCCTGTGGGGAGATATGGCCCACCGTCCCACATTGCCTTAAAAACTCGTGTCAAGGTGTCGGGGATAATTTCACTAGTAAGTTTGTAAAATTCGGCAATATAGCCATCAGGGCCTGGGGCCTTAGCCGAAGGGAGGGATTTGATAGTAAGCAGGACTTCCTCCAGGGAGATGGGGGTATTAGGAGCTTTTAGTTGATCTGTAGTTAGTTGGGGTAAGCGCACTCTATCCAGGAGCGTCATTGCTTTTTCCTTTTTTTTTTACTAACTTCTGCAGGTGTGGTAACAAGAGAACCCATAGGGTTTTGCAAAGTATATATGTAGGTCGACCGTCTGGGACTAGAACATAGTTTGGCCATGAGATTTCCAGCTATTTTACCAAATCTGTGGAATTTTAGAGTAGAATATGAGAGTTTAGCTGATTCCTGTTGTTGCACCCACATGTCAAAGTTTTGTTTTGCAAGCTGCCAGGCCTTTATAGTGGCTACAGTGCGTGACTGCAAAAGAGGCTCATGTGCCAATTGGAGAGTATCACTGGCCTAATGGAATTGTTGCCTGGAGTGTTTTTTTTTAATTGAAAAGTGTAAGAAATAATCTTCCCTCTAAAGTAGGTTTTGCCTGCTTCCCAAAAAAGATTGGGATCTGTAAGGTGGGCTCCATTCGTGGCTACATAGTCCGCCCACTCTTTGTAAAGCAGGTGGTGAAAGTCGTCATTGTTGGCTAGGTAGGATAGGAAAGGCCAAGTAGGGAGGGGGATAAAAATTTTATTTTAGATAGTTTAACTAAGATGGAACTGTAATCGAATTCCTATATCGGCATTGTAGAGCGACAAGACCAGCGCCGGTGAAGCAAAGAAGTAATCAATACATCAGAAGGAATTATGGGGGGGTAGGGAGAAGGTGAAGTCACGGTCCGTCGGGCGAGTTAGGCGCCAAACATCGAAAAAGTGAATTGACGAGATAGACTGGGAAAGAAGTGTGGGTCCAGGTGGAGGAGAAGCTAAAACTCTGGATTTAGCAGGCCGAGCGCTAGTGGGATCCTCAGAAGAGCGGGTGACTGAGTTAAAATCTCCCCCTCATAAGTGGAGAGTCTCAGGGACCTGGAGTACCCAAGATACCCAAGTTCTTGAAAGAAGGTAGTGTATGGGGAGTTAGGGGCAAATATATTCGTTATAACTAAATCACTAGAGGCAATCGATAAATGTAGGGTCATTTTGCGGCCTTTCAAGTCAGTCTCAAAACCCTTAACAGTATGTCAAAGGTTTTTATGAAACAAGATCACAATTTACGGCCCATGGCAGGGAAGCCAAAAACCTCACCCACCCATAGTTTACGTAGACAATGAAAATCGTCTGCAGATGAGTCTCCTGAAGGAGCGCAACATCAGCCTGGAGACGTTTCAGGTGTCTAAAGACCTACATATACGTTTGTTAGGAGAACGAAGCCCCTTGAAATTCCATGATATAACCTTCAGGTGATCCCCACCGCCTGGAAGAGCCTGTGCTGAAACATTAAATTAGCATGGGGAGAGGGATATCCCCTGGAATGCATAGCTTCCCCCGGTTGAGGAGCACCACCACACATATTAAGATTAGAGGGTGTAACGAAAAAACAGTTAAACAAATCAAACAAAAAAACTAGAAAAACCAAAACAAAGTGGAAAATCCACCTAATATTCAGCATTAACTTCACTTTGTTCCACATGGAGACTCTCTCCAAAAAAGGTCCCGCCATAAAAATTACTCCGAGTCCTCAACCAAAGATGACTAATAGACAGCTCCGGAGGAGGGAGGGGGGGGGGAGGTAAGGAAGGAGAGAGAAAACATAATGAGAGTGGGGCTATATGGAATACATAAAAAGGCAGGCATGAGGAAATGCTGTAGAAGGAGGTAGCACAAAGATCATCCCTGCGCTGGAGTAAAAAGCTGGCGAGCAGAAGGTAGCTCTAAAAGGCCCATTAGGGCATGTACATAAGATGAAAAAACAATATTAATAGTAGAGACAATTATAGCATGTAAGATATGAACGATCTCTAAGGGATGGTAAATACTGTATGCTGGATATTTATGAGGAGTTCAACTTATTGCTGATCGGCAATTCTGGTGCATTGAACGACTCAGTTTAGTGGGAGGCTTTTGAGGGCTACACTGGTGTCGCGAAGTTGCAGCTGAGGCAGAAGTGGAGTGTTGAGAAGAGGTGGAATCCCGTTGATCAGTTTTAGATGAAGTATTAAGGAATTGCTCTGCTTCCAAAGGAGAAGTAAAGGAAACATGATCCCCTGTTAAGGAGTGGATATGCAACATAGCTGTATAGACCAAAGTGAACCAAATGTGTTTGTGAAACAGGGCTGAGCAGATAGCAGAGAATGCCTTGCGTTGTTTCATCACTTCAACAGAGTAGTCAGCGAAAAGCAGCAGGTCAACACCATTGATAGAGAGAGCATGGGAATGGCAGAACCTCTGGAGAATAGCATTTTTATCTGCGTAATTGAGATAGCGGTGTTGTGCGAATTTTAGAAGGCTGGCCAATGCAGTGCGCACGCTCCACTACACATGGCGGAGGCAAATCTGGTCAGGGATGGTTGTATCACAAAGTTCAGAGAGCATAGATGCAGAAAAGGATTTGGGAAGGCCCACTATGCACAAATTATTACTCCTTGAGCGGTTCTCAAGGTCGTCTAATTTTTCCTGGATTTCCCTGTGTGACTGGGAGATGCAGGCCATAGCTGCAGACTGTGCTGTGGCTTCATCCTGTAAGGATAAGATCCATTCCTCAGTATGGGTGATCCTCTGGGCATGAGACTGTAGATCAAGGTGCAGTTGTTCCATGCCTCTCTGGACTGCTTTGTCTACAGCCTTGGTAAGGGTGGGGGAGAGGAGGGCAATCACTAACTGTGCAATGCCGACAGGAGAGGCTGGTTCGAGCGTCGCTGGCTCAGTGGGAGCTGGGTTGTAAGTACTGTCATCGGCGCTGGGAGCAGGCGCCACCTTGGCAGTAGCAGCTGCCTTGTCACTGCTTTGTGAAAGGAGCCGGGTGGCTGTGCGATCGCTCCACGAAGCGATCCATCTGTGACAGGCGGGGACGCTTTGGAACTGGTTTTAAAAGGAGGGCGGTGGGAGCTCTCTCGGCTCACCTCCTGTCTATGCGGCACTGGAACCGGTAGCCAAGACTTCAATATTTTTTGGGTACAGCGTCGCATGACAGTATAACTGTCAGTTAAAGCAATGCAGTGTGGCATTGCAAAAATTGGCCTGGTCAGGAAGGTGGTAAAACCTTCAGGGTGAAGTGGTTAAAGCACCCTAATTTTGCCCATCCCCGTTTTTCACTGTGGAATATATTATTCATATGTGCAACACATGCAAGGGTCATTCCAAAGGATGCTGCAGAAGAAAGGAGTCATCCTGAAATAGGAAACCTTGGACAGTGATCTTGGCACCAGGGTTTCCATCCGTCTGGATTTCACGAACCACATCGGATTGGATAGCAGCGGGTGTCAGCGGACATGTCACCACCACTGACATTCGCTGCTCCATAGAGGTAAATCGACAGGTGGACCTGATCGGAAAGTCCGTGTGAAAGGGGCCTAAAGGCCTGTACACACGATAAGAAATTCGGAAGGGAAATTTCGTCCGACGACCGATCTGCCGATTTTCGGATTGTTAGTATGGTGCTTTCGACAGCCGACCTCGACTTTTCGGCTGACAAAATCCTGATGTGCAGGCATTAAAATTTCTGTCCTCCGTCAACACACGTCCGATTTTTGTCTCATTAGTACAGATTTCGATGGGGAAAAATCTTATGAGCAAGACTAGGCATGCTCAGAGACGAAAGAACACATACAAAGCAATCCAACGCATGACATCACTTCTGAAGTAGAATTCTGTTGTACGGGAAAATTCGTATGAAAATAACCTCTTCACTTTCCACATCAGACTAGCTTGCCACAAAAAACAGACGACAGATCGTTCGATAATCTTATCGTGTGTACGGCGCTTTAGTCGTATTTTAGTCAACTAAAGTCTCCAGTACCCACCTGAACTTCCAATTTGCTCTGAGCTCCACCTGTCTGTTAAAGCCCCAGCACCCTGACTTTGTCTGCAAGCTGTATTGGCTGAGAGATGCAGGCTCCTTCTGTCTGCCTACTGCCTGGGGGTTCTGGAACACTGCCCTGCAAACCACAGAAGAGGAACTCCTCCTTTGGATTTGTGTCTGTCTGGATGTGAAGTGGTAAGTGTTTCCCCTCCTAGCAAGGTAGCAGTGCTTAGCACTGCGTAAAATAACAGCCTCCCCAAACTGCCCAGTTCTCCACCCTGTGCAGTCCCTCACTTCTATTTACTTGCCCATCCCTACATGCAGCCTGGCATTACAGCCAATATAAATTACAGTTTTTTATTTATTTTTTAAAATATATTTTAAAAATATATTTTAACCGCTTTAATACTGGGCACTTTTACCCCTTTCCTGCCCAGGCCAATATTCAGCTGTCTGCGCTGTTACATTTTAAATGACAATTGCGCGGTCATGCCACCCTGAACCCAAATTAAATTTTTATCATTTTTTTTTACACAAATAGAGCTTTCTTTTGGTGGTATTTAATCACCACTGGGTTTTATATTTTATCCTACAAAAATGAAAAAAGTCCGAAAATGTTGGGAAAAAAAAAGTTTTTCTTAGATTCTTTCGAAAATGTTGTAAATAAGCAATTTTTCTCCTTCACTGATGTGTGTTGATGAGGCAGCACTGATGGGCACTGATGAGACGACACTGATGAGGAGGCACTAATATGCCACACTAATGGGCACTGATATGTGGCACTGATGAGCACTGATAGCCTGCACTGGTGGGCAATGATAGGCAGCATGGATGAGCAGGCACTAACTGGCATTACTGATGGGCACAGATTGGCATCACTGATGGGCACAAATTAGCATCACTAATGGGCCTAGATTGGCATTACAGATGGTCACTGACCGGCATCAATGCTGGGCACTGTTGGGGCTGCACTGATGATCAGTGCCCTGATTACCTGTACAGGTCTCCCCTGCGAGGAGATGCCGCTGATCAGTTCTCCTCTCCTCACACTCTGTCAGTGTGAGGCAAGGAGAGCCTGGTACCAGCACTTCCGTGTTTACATGTGATCGGCTGTGAGGTGTTACCCCCAATTTGGCTGCAAAAAAAAAAAAAAAAGGCAGGTGCAACCCCAAACTAAATGAATTTTAGGTTTCTTAATCACGGTTTATTATACACAATTTTCTTTTATTTTTAAAAATAAAATACTGTTTTAACTTTTTTTTCATAATTTGTGCACCTGATTGCAGTGCTCCTATTGGAAACAACATTCTGTCTACATGCATACAGTATTCCTCAGTGACAGCTACATGACCATCCCTGCAGCAGTAGGTCTTCCAAGAAAGGAAAGCATTTCAGCCCATCTGTCTCCTTTTTATCAATACCAGCTACACCAGGCATGTCCAACCTGCGGCCCGAGGGCCGCATGAGGCCCGGAACCGCAGGCAATGAGGCCCACTGCCCCCTGACAATTTTTTTTTTTGCTGGGGGGGGGGGGAAGGAAGTCGGGTCGGGGGCACAGCCACAGAAACTTCTAACTAACGGTAGGCAGAGGCTGCCTCGGGGGGGGGGGGGGGGAGGGCAGTGTTTCTGACTCCTACCACCAAGACAACTTCAAATCACTGAAGTGGTCATGGTGGTTAGAGTGTTCCTTTATTATCTCTCAGAATAGGTAAACCTCTGTGTACTGATTCCATTTCATTTCATCATCCTCTAGTATTATTAAATCAGTGCAGGGGGCGTAGCGACGCAGGAGCGGCGCGGCAGCATTTTATTACTTATTTACCTTAACTATAGTATATATTTTATATGCGGCCCGAGAAAATTTCTCTACACTCAATGTGGCCCAGAGAAGCCAAAAGGTTGGACACCCATGAGCTACACTGTTAATGTAGCTTTTTATCCTAAATCCGTCTCCTCCTCCCCCTGCAAGGTTCGGTTCACACTAAAGCGTTTTTTCATGCTTTTTGCAGCCTCTGCATTTTTGGAAAGGGTCAGGGACTTTTTTAAACACAAAACGCTGCTTTTTTGTTTTATTAGACTTCAATTGAGAAGCAGCAGAAAAGCATGTAGTGCGTTTAAGCGTGTTTTGGCGCGTTTTTGATGTGTTTTGCAGTTTGCATTATTTAATCTGGCCAACAACAAACTGGCCAAATAGAAAGAAACAAAAGAACCAAAAAGGCAAAATGCATTAAAAACAAGTGGAAAACGCATGTCTGAAAACGCAGACCGCACAGCAAAAAGCACTGCTGAAACGCTCAAAAGCAACATGCATAGGTGTGAATCGAGCCTAAAATACAATACAAAAAATGGAGAGGGACATGCAATTTTCACTGAAATAAGAAGACAGGAATAGTAATAAGCTTTCTGAAGTTTCACACTTTACTAAAAACTTGTTTTTGTCTTAACAGGAAGTGAGGGGAAATGTTCCCAAGAGGGACTAAGAGGACTGTAAAAACTTTACAGAGGCGCTAACCCTTCCCTGCTCTATCCAAATCAAAGTAAAAAAGTTGGCTGGAGATGAGCTTTAAAGTGAAATGAAAATGAACATAGCACATCCTTCAATATTGTGTTCTTATCTCAATCCAAAGCTCCTAATGCAGCCTTTCTTAACCTTTTCAACACAGAGGAACCCTTGAAATAAATTTCTGGTCTCGGGGAACCCCTGCTAAAAATGAAAAATCTACAACTCATGATACATTAGTGTGACAGTCAGTGGGAAGAATGCTCCTTACTTTTGTCATCATTGGGAAGAATTACTCCCTTACAGATAGCTAAAAGGAACAATGGCGTCATTGGGAACTTATCTGAGAGGCAGAAATTGCCGATTTCTTAAGGAACGCCTAGTAACCCCAGGAGGAACCCTAGGGTTCCACTAAACCCTGAGAAATTGAGAAATCCTGACCTAGTGTGATTTCTGTCTGCTGTCTCTTTCCTGTACTATGCATGAGTCACTTTACCTTACAGGTTATGCTTTAACCACAGAATACCATAGGAAAGCCCTACCAAAGCACACAGAAATTGATTGACAGCCTCAGTTGTGCATGTTTCCCTATGAGACTATGGAGAAGAGGATGTGTCCATTCCCTCTACTAAGGCCGCAGATTACAGTTTCTGCTGTGCAGTGTGTGAAGTCAGATCCCCGCCACCTGCCTTCTGTAGCTGAGAAATAGCCTTTGATCGGTGTATTGTTAAAGGCTGTAGAGGAGAGAGGGCTGCAGATAAACAGCTACAACTTGTCACTTAAGCTTGTCACTTAACTGGGCATATGTAAGGGTTTACAGCCATTTTAGGGTAATACCGACACTTGAATGAAACTGTAACTTTTATTTAAAAAAAAAAAAAACAATTAAATATGCTTTACATACAGATTTAAGGAACAATCAATGCGTTTTCTTTTTCAATACGAGTTATTATGTTAATCACAGTGTTATGAAACAGTTTATGATAAATTATTTTTTTTTTTTTTTTTTAATACATTAATTATAGAAATATTTACAAAGCAATACATGTTACTCAATCTTTAAATACACAAGCTTGTTTTGAAGTGACCCTAAAACCTAACTAAAACTTCCAAGAAACGCTGTGCCTGTAAAAAAGAACACGTATACTTACCTCTCTTGCCACTGAACACCGCTGAAGAGAAATCCCTGGATGAAGCTTCATCTGAAAGCAACATTTCTGAAAGTGGTAATTTGCTTAAGCCCGTGCTGCACCAAGTGATCTCTCCTGCTAACTTCAACATTCAGGACACCGTATTGAAATTGAGGTCAGCAGAAGGAACCCCTGAATGATGGGAGGACCAATGAGATTGAAATTTCCTGGAAGTGTCGGTGATTAATGCTTACTGGCACCAAGAGGGATAAGTATTTGCTTTATTCTTTACAGGCGCAGTGTTTATTAGAAGTTTTGGTATGCAACAGTCACTCTACGTTAATCAGAAAGCAGGCCACCTTCATCCATGTGCCAGTTTGAAGACAATGCACCCAGCTACTGGAGATCAGTTACTATTACGTGTCCTTTTTCAGCCTTGCAAATGTAGTTCAATAAGGCGTCCGGCAAACACTGCTGCTGTTCCAATGATGCACACAATCATGAAGACTGCAAGAAGGAGGTGATCTAGAACCATTGCAGAAAATATCCATTCTTCTGAAGCCTGGGAAAAAAATTAAACATATATATTAATATAAACCAATTAGGATAATCATTTCAAGGATCACATTTTTCAGTACTGAAACATTTTTAATGGAGAAGCAGTCATTACACACAAATATTTTATTGTGCTGGAAAATCTCTGTACAGGTAGGCAGCAGTCATTTTTTATCTATGGAGAAATTGAAATTAGACTACCATTAACTTGTCATCTGGTTCAAGGAAACACAGTGAGATTCAGCTGTGTGGACATGTGTTTAAAGATGCACACATGACTCACAAGTCACTATTATGTCCAGGACTAAATATATATATATATATATATATATATATATATATTTATTTAATTAATTAATTCCAGCCAGCAGGTAGAGCCCTAGGCTCCTTTTCACATGTTTCTTCATGCTGTTCTTAGCAGCTTTGTTGCAAAATGACTGCTGTTCATAGAGCTTAGTATCTCAAGCTGAACTTTACATATACAATGAGCTTTAGTGCTTTAAAATAGATTTAGTAAACAGCAAGTTTATACATCAAACCTAAAGAGAGACAACTGAGGAGGAAAGAGGGACAGAGAAAGTTGATTCCAAATAAGGGACATTCCCTCAAACTGTGGGACCTTTCAAGGTGGAGTGTAAATGTGCATCCCACATCTAGAAGCACCAAGTTTTTCTTGTTGCTGAGGCTAGTGGCTGGGGGTATAGTAAATGCATCCCATCTACATAGTATACACTTACTTGCTATGCTTTTATCTTACAATTTTTTTTTTTACTTTAATAACACTGGTTTCACAGATGACATGTACAACAATGTAGTACTACAGCCTTCTGACCCTCAGTAAATATATTTATTAAGCTCAAAGCTCTGTACACGGGGGGCTGAATGCCGGGAGAAATCTGGCGGTTCAAAAAAAAAAACGTTCTGGCCGTGTGTATGTCAGACTGACTCCTTATTAGCACTCTCAGCCAAAGGCAGAGAGCGCTGGTTGGAGTGTTCTGGGAGTGGGGGGCATCCCCCTGTCAGAACACAACAGCTCAGCGGGGGAGATCGCTGAACTAACCTTGCATGGTTAGTACAGCGGCTTTGACCTGAGCGGTCAGTTTTTTTTTCGTGCAACCAGCTGGATTGCATAAGAAAAAAACTGTAGAGTATACCAGGCTTTAAAGTGGCCATAGACGGATAGAATTTCAATCCATGTGTGGCCATTTCTGTTCAACCACCTTGTCGGATAAAAGCCGCTCGATCAGCAGCTGCAGCTAAAGACTGCAATGCTGATCAGTGTATTCTGACAGTGGGGGGACTCCAGCGCAGTGGGGAGTTTTCCTGCATCCAGATGTTTTGATGGGGGAACAGATTTTGTTTTTTAAGTTCAGCCCGCTGGGAGAACGAAAAAAAAAAATGGAATCATGTATGGCCAGCTTTAGCCTTTCTTCTACTGCTGTGTAACTTTGGCAAATGTTACTTTTCTTTCTTTTACCTTATTTGACTCCTGGTCAGAATTCATGGACTCTGCAATATACTTGACTCCTTCTATAGCATTTTTGACATCAGGGTTCTTTAAGATCGGAGACTGATATGTCACATTGGCAGGACCCAGTTTTCCAGAAATTTCTGATATATCGATGTCTTCTGTAAAAATCTTCTTTCCTTTTTTCTCTTGTGCAGGACGTTTCATAGTAGAGAAAAACATCATATTTGGAATAGTTTCAATAAAAATCTAATGAAAAGAAAATGTATCTTTGGTTAAAAAAATGCACTGCTGATTGCAAAACAATATATACTGTATGGGGTTTATGAAGTAGGAATGGCTTTTTATATGAATCCCTGCTTATAATAAAGGGATTTGTGCTATTGCATATATGTGCAAGCAGATATATAAATATGCTAAACAATTTAAAAGCACACTAATAAACATATAAAATAAATGGAAAATTCAAATACAGTGCTAAAAAGTTCATAAATCAATTCAAACACACAATAAGTGTATCAAACCCAGTATTAAAGTGACAGGTGCTATATCCAAATTTGTGAAAATTCATATATGTGAAAATGTAAAAAATGCAAAATACTCAAATGCTACAATGCAAAAAACTCATATAACTGTGAAATCACTTGGCAAGTGAAATTTGATCCAAGACACAATGTTAAAGTGACAAGTACTATGTCCAAAAGTGGTTTCTTCCTTTATGAGAAAAAGTATATATGCTGTATATGTTGAATGTTTTGTGCTTTACAATGGGTATGTCGTAAATACCATGATAACATTAAATTAAGTAAAAATAAATGTTTCATGTAATTTGGAAGTATTAGGCAAATAATGTTCTTGAAATTTAACAGTAAAGTGGGCTTCATTTTTATATATAGACTAATTCAACTCTTTCAGGTTTTTAAAAAAATTTGGGTAAAAAACCTTCTGGTAGCTGGAAATGAGCTGACTTTCCCTATTGATTTGCAAAGTTTGATAGGAAGTACAGATTTTAATTTTGATGCAGCTTAGATATCTCTAAATCTACAACAAGTAGCTGACTATACTGGTTAGATTCTACTTTTACATTTGATTTAATTGATGTAAACAAGGATCCAGTGATTCTCACACCTGCCATGTTACTCACTCAAAAGACTGGCCTTGTTGGTGCTCCAGCTGGAGAGTTTTGTGAAAAGGACCTTTACAAACGTCAGTGGAGACAAGTACAAACCCTTGCCAATACCTTCTGGAGTCGATGGTGTAAACAATATATCTTTACTCTTCAACCAAGGAGAAAGTGTCACATTGAAAAACCTAATCTTAAACCTGGTGATGTGCTCATGAGAGACTGCCAGACACAAAGGAATGAGTGGCCCTTACGTCTGGTCACCAGAGTACTGCCAAGGGAGGATAAACATGTCAAGATCTTCCAGAAGAATGAGGCCAAAGTATTTTTAAGACCAGTGGCCGAACTTGTTCTGTTGTTTTCTGCAGAAGACTCTGTTAGTGACATCACATGACATCAGGCAGGGAGTGTTCTGTGCACCAGACTTCTATTCAGTATACTTGTGTTTATGTTGTTTGGTTTTCTTCATTCACACAAGTTAGTTATACGCAGAGCGCAGGTGCCACCTACTGTTCTTTTCTGGTATAGCTTCAACTGTTCTGCAATAATTACATTTTGTAAACTCACAGAATGTGTTAAATAAAGTTGTTAGGAACCAGGGAATTCTGGGGAGATTTCTACAGGAAGTGAATCAGCCATCATTTTGAGAAGATACAGCAGGCAGCAAGGCATGTTTCCTCAATCTCTTGCCATCACCCATGCTTAAAAAGTGAGTTCTTCTTATCCCATCCTGTATTGTAGAGCATTATTTCGTTCTTGTATGTAATTTTGTACTGATTGATGTTTACTTTTTATCAATTTGTAGTTTCACCTGGCTTGTTCTAATAAATTTGAGATCAAGGAAATATGGTATCTGAAGTTTATGGAGCAGGAAGGTCTAGCTCTCTGTCCTAGAGACAGAACACTAATGTCCCTGAGACAAATAATATAACATGAGACATAGGCAACAAGGTCCATCCCAATGCTGCTGATAAAATATAAAACCTGAAAGTTTTATTTAGCCCTCCAGATAATTTTTTAATTTATACTTATATTTATAAAAGTTATATATTTGTACTTATACACATCCAATTATTATACAATTTTTTTTTACATATACTTTTGGATGCAGTGAAGAAGAGTTAAAACATCCTCACTTCTTGTGGGGCGATCTTGATATAAAGTGAGGGAAATGGGGAAAAAGACAGCAGTAAACCTTATTGTACTATAGTGGGGAATGGTTCAAACGTAATGTTTTAAAAATGCAGACTGAGACACTATCAGGAACATTTCCCTCACTTCTCATGTGCTTTACACTATGTGTTGTATGGAAAACACATGGTAAAAGATGGAAATCCCGTCTAAACAGTTCCAGTGATTGTTATTTCTTCAAATAATTGCTCTATGTTGTTAGTACATCTCTTCAAAAGGTTTTCTTAATATCTACAACATGCAATTGTGTTATTAGATACAATTACTTTTTTTTCTAGTTTTTTTGCCATTGTACTTTTTATTACTGTAAGACATGTATTATATGTGTCGTTGCTCACATCAATCCCTTGATTTTAAACTAATAAAAACATTTAAACAAAAAATTCTATTGGTTATTCTGAGATAAGACACAATCAATTTCAGTACCTTTTTTACCCACTGAGGCATGATGTGAGTATTTGGGGTGCGGAAATGAGTGTTGATCACAATGACAGTGATGACGATGGAAGCTATGACAAACATCATTGTAAATAACATGTACTTTCCAATCAGTGGCACGGCACTCGAGGTGGATGGGATCAGCTCAACAATGACCAAAAGAAACACAGTCAGTGACAGCAAAACAGAGACGCTTAGAGTTATCTTTTCACCTAAAATAGAAAGTTGGGGGTTAGGTACACCTTTATGAAAAATTTGAGGCCTTCATATTTCCAAATCAGCATAAGCTAGTTAGCACCATCCTCCCAATATATGAGGCTAGAGGTTGCCCCACTAAATTTAACAACATTTAGGGAGGCACACTGTTCTGAAGCTCTTTTTGTAAGGTTTTATTATATGTTTAAAGTTTTCTTTACATAAACTTGTGAATCTTGCCCTCATATTTTGCTGTTACACATATTTCTGCGGTGCTGCTATTCAGTATGATGTGGATAATTCTGTCACGTAATAGTGAATTGGATGTATTAATAAAAAAAAAGTACCGCCCTTCCATCGTGGCAACTTCAACAGGAAATGGTGACTTCTTTGTATACAAACTTTTTTATTAGGGTGAAAAAATTGTGGTACAAAAAGGAAATGGTGACTTCTAAGGCTTGTGATTACCTTACTTTCTACGTTTAAAAGACTAAGCAGAAGTCCAACACATGTGTCAAACTCCAAGATCATAAAGATTAAAGTACATGATCATGGTTATGGCCAGTCTTAGTTTTATTTGTACCTGCATTCAAGACACACACATGTCACTTAGTGATGTTATGAAAATCACTTATTGTAAAATACATACCTGAACCTGTGGGCAGATAGAAAACCAAACCAGTAAGGAAGGAAAAGAGAAGACAGGGGATGATAACGTTGACAATGAAGTAGAGAGGAAGACGCTGCATGAGGAAATGATAGGTAATATCCAAGTATGGTGTGTCAGGGCAGCAGTCGTAGACGACCCAATGCTTCCAGCATTGATAATCCTTCATTAACCATTCTCCACTCTCCATGAAGCTGCTCATATCAGGGCGGTCACTCTCCTAAAACAATTATTTTGAAAAATGTAAATTGGCAAACTATCTCTGGAGAAAACTATGCTAGTGTAGCTGTGGCATAATTTAAAGGATAAAGAGCAGAAAAAAATTGAGCAAAAGGGGTGTTTGCTCAAGATTATTCCCCAAGCCAGACGTTAGTAGCTGTCATGGTGGCTACCCATGAGTACCTGTTCCCAGATCTAAAAATGCACATTTGGTGTGAATCTAAGTATGCATGAAGAGATTATTGATGCTATCAGAACCTATTTGGATGCTTTTGACTAATCATTTCATTAGAGGGAATAACAGTCTTTCATCACTGCTGAAAAAAACTGTTACACCTAAAGCCCAACTCCAGTTTTAAAGAAAAGTGTATACATTCTTTGCCCTACATATATAAAGAATAAAGCTGCGCTAAATTGAAATAAATGTTATTTCAATATATGCATAAATGTGAAATGAAACAGTGAACAGTCTGAATCAGATTGAGATACCACAACGTCCATAAAAAAATACTATAGTGTTCATAATTCAAAAATCATCAAAAGAAAGATAAGATAAAGTCCAAATAAGAAGTGCAGGGTGCAAGAAACGGAAATCCTCCACCGCAATAGTGTGACTTCTTCCTCGATCAGTGACAAAAGCCAAAGCGACGCTATGCGCTTACCAGAAAGAAGATGCAATAAAGCCCTTCAGTGTACTCATATGGAATGGCTCCAATCCGCTCCAATGGGTAACACTCTAGCCTCTTTTGCCGGTTCAGCCCAGCGATGAGCCGCGATCAGGAACCAGCACCGCAATGTGGACAACCCAAGTCCAGCACTCTCCAACGTACACCATAAAAAGATGGAGGCCACAGATAGTGAAGTACGTAGGCACAAAATTTATTAAATAAGGTAAAAAAACTCACATGGAATCAAGAATAAAAGTGCTAATATCAGCAGAATCCAAAAGGACCGCAGCCGCCCGACTTCCGGGTATCACGTGGTGACGTCAGCAGCCTTCCCGACACGTTTAGTCATAGATGACGTCTTCCTGGGGACACGGGCAGCGTGCTAACTCACCATTTATATACATTTTAACAAACGAGTATAACACAACATTACCGCCCCTGTCTGAGCCGCACCCAAACATAGCCAGCGCCATATTGGTTCAGGGAATATGCCAGTAGCGGCCATCTCTAACCTTCAATAGGGCTAAACAGGAACGGGTGATCGTATACTAAATATGTTAACCCTCAATTCGCCAACTCAATGTTGCATGATTATCAACAAATAGCCGATCACAATCATAGTAACATCACCGACATCACCGGCATAGGGCAAACGCCATCTTGGTAAAGAAAAGATTGACAACAATAGCTATCCATCTCCACAAAACCAAGATAGTACATCCAATATCATATTAACTAGTACTACAACATGGTATATTTTTAACAAAGATAAACATAATTCAAATAAAAATATATGAATATTTTGATAATAACGCCTCAAGCCGGTCAACACCGACCCAGGCGAATTTAAAAACACCATCTTGGATAGGGGAAGATTGCCAGTCTACACTCTCTATCATAACAAAGATTAAATCCAAAATTAAATAATTAAGGCAATATGATCTAAAAATATAAAAATTGAGGCAGAATATGATCTAAAGATATATAAATTATATTAAATGTAGAAAATGCCTCAAATATATGAAATATAAAAATGTAGAAAATACCTCAAATATATGAAATATAAAAATATCACAAATATAATATTACAAATCGAAGTAAATACCTAAAAGGGAAAGGGGAGGGGGAACATATCCCCACACATCACCGGCTGCGGTCCTTTTGGATTCTGCCGATATGAGCGCTTTTATTCTTGATTCCATGTGAGTTTTTTTACCTTATTCAATACATTTTGTGCCTACGTACTTCACTACATGTGGCCTCCTTCTTTTTATGGTGTACGTTGGAGAGTGCTGGACTTGGGTTGTCTGCATTGCGGTGCTGGTTCCTGATCGCGGCTCACCGCTGGGCTGGACCGGCAAAAGAGGCTAGAGTGTTACCCATTGGAGCGGACTGGAGCCATACCATATGAGTACACTGAAGGGCTTTATTGCATCTTCTTTCTGGTAAGCGCATAGAGTGGCTTTGGCTTTTGTCACTGATCGAGGAAGAAGTCACACTATTGAGGTGAAGGATTTCCGTTTCTTGCACCCTGCACTTCTTATTTGGACTTTATCTTATCTTTCTTTTGATGATTTTTGAATTATGAACACTATGGCATTTTTTTTATGGACGCTGTGGTATTGCAATCTTATTCAGACTGTTCATTTTTTCATTTCACATTTATACATATGTTGCAATAACATTTATTTCAATTTAGCACAGCATTATTCTTTATATTTGCTACTTGGTGTATTCACACTATAGCTGCAGCTTTTTCACATTTAAAATTTTACATCAAAATATTGGTTTAGTATAGTTTATTAATTGATTTTTTATTCCTTTTGTGTGCTTAGCGCGGTTATTTTTTGTACATTTTTGCCCTACATATGTTAAAATAAAAACAGCTATGGCTGTAATACTTATCCTATCTCAGAGACTATATCCATATCCTATTTACAGACTCTATACTCTATGATTTAGCACTGGTTACATTTTCCCGAGTTAAATGATGCCCCAATGTCATTCAATACATTTCCTGTAAGCCTAGGGTTTCAAGGACCTGCCTTCTGGGGGTACGTCAATAAAGTTTTCTTGGACTCACAGAAGAATGCTGCAGGGAACAGTGTTATGCTAGTGTAGTGACAGCTGCTTAACAGTCAGGACAGACACTACAGTGAAGCCCACAGACATGTGCTCAGACCAAGCACCAGACAGTGACAGTAGACTAATAGTCAGAACAGCCACAGAAAAAAACTTTAAAAATCTTAAATGGAAAAAATCCAAGTCATGAACAGGGAAAAAGAAGTAATTTAAGGCATGAGCCATCAGACCCTAATAACTCGATAATAAGACATGGGCTCCATGTTCAGCATTTTATTTAGGAACTTCCCTAATTAGAGTAGGTAAGAGGTCTAAGATGCAATGCTGAATAAAGACCATCGCATGGCAGAGGTTCAAGGTTGTTAGTTGCACCTACACACCAATCCTAATGTAACACAATCTTAACAGCATTGTTAGGCTGGGTAAAGAAGTTTTCTCTTTAATTTAATGCTTTTCACATGCCCCAATTCTTGGCATGGTCATATGATTTTTGCTGAAGGGTAGAATAATGTAATCTGAAACCTGATCCTCCGATTCAATAGAGATTATCTAACCAAATGCCTAGGGACTGGCATCAATGATCTTTAAGCATTTCAAACAGTATTTGGCTGATACAGTACACATTAAGGCCTATGAGCAGTTTTTTGAAGACGTATAGGAGAATTTCAAATACTTGCTGGATTTATAACAACAACTGTTCCATCATTGCTCCATGTTCCAAGCTTCATGCTGCAGTTCTGCTGGTCAAATGGGAAATAAGTGACTATCATTTCACAGTAGCTTTTAAAAATAGCTGGTGGAGTCCATATAATTTTCCCTGTGTAATCCAGAAGGGCCTTAGTTTCCTGGACTATTGCAAAGTCACCATCTGCACTGTAAATAATCAAACAAATAAGATAATATCCACTCAATAAGTTTATATGTAATGTTTTAAAGTAAGATGAGGTACTGAAGATCACAATGTTTATTATAATATTCTGAATAACTATGCAAATAATAAGGCTAATGTAATATTTTGACTATATTTTAGTAGTGTAAATTACCTTGGTAGCTGGTTCAGGTTGAAGTGTATATAAAGTTTTTTTTTTTTTACCTTTGGATGGAATTCCCTTAATTTCCTGTCCCAGAAATACTGTTCTAAAGGAAAGAAGACCTCTACAAAATTAAGGAATCATCTCTCTTATACAGTTGTCACCAGTACAGGTTTACCCATTGGAAGATTTCCCCACATCTTCTTGTCCCATTACTGAAAAAAATTGATTTTTCACCACTCTCTGTGCTGATGACAACGGTCACTAAGAAAAATAGAGACGTTTCATTTCTTAAAAGGGAACACAATCAGCAATGGATCCCTGGCACTGATTCTAACCCTTCACCATCCTTACTTAATTTTTTTTTATTATCTTTACATGCAATTTAAGGGACTTATCTAATGATGATTTAGATCTACAGTATGTACTTTTTATGGTATAGTTTGTAATTACCTAAGTACACAGGGGCAGCCATAGCTATTCGCTGCATAAACAGGCTCTTCTTCCTACTTTGCAGTGCTACACAGTGGTTTTGCATTACTGTTCTTCTCACAGTGTACATCTATCCTCCTTATGTGTCTGATATTTTGTTGCTGTCAATTTGGATCAATTATTCAGATAGTATTGAAGCCAGAAGATCAACATAACAGGCAACTAGCAAATATTTAAAAGGAGGTCAGCAATGGCAGTCCTTGTATATCTCTGATGGCAGGTAAACTCTGAGCATACTTTAATGAGGCTTCCCGGTGCTCTCAGTTAATTAACTACTGTATAGTTATCAACATATATTCTAATATAGATTAGTGTAGACACCAGTTTGTACAGGACTGCAGAGATTAATTAACTTTTCTTTAAACCTCTACAATTCCTATCTTGCCTCTAATTTCCCCTACTATTTTTATATGCTAATGTAATCACAAGAAAGTAATAAAATGTCTTACTTGTTATATAGAACTATGTCAGGGCGCCAGATATCACCAGAAAGGATCCGAACTTTTTCTATCCCTCCATATTCTGCAGGGTTCCACTTGAGATTAACATCTACCCATTGCTGAAGAGGAAGAAAATATTTTAGGTCTTTAGACAGAAAGACCGATGGTCTTAGGTCAATGGGCATATGTCAATTGGCTTAGGATAACTGTCAAATGCAATTTTCTTTTGAGAGCATTTTACTGAATTCATTTTAATAAGTCAAAACTTATTAGGGAAAAAAAAACGGCCTTCAAGAAATATAAATCGGAGGGCAAATTATCGGCTTTTCAGCAATACAACAATCAAATAAGAAATGTAAATACGAAATCAAGAAGGCTAAAATCGACTTTGAGAGACAAATAGCAGAGGGAAGTAAAAAGAACCCTAAGAAATCCTTTCAATATATCAATGGTAAAAAAAACTAGGTCAGAGCATGTTGCACACGTAATTAATGATGATGGGAGGATGGTTACAGAGGACACAGAGAAGGCAACCGTGCTCAATGCTTTCTTCTCCTCAGTCTTTACACAGGAAAAGGAGGGGTATACTGACCATGACTGTATGGTTAACAGTACTTCACTGGACTTGCCGCTATGGCTAACAGAGGGTGAAATGAGGGAAAAGGTGGATAAAAGTAACACAAGTAAATCACCAGGCCCGGATGCCGTGCATCCGAGAGTACTCAAAGAACTCAGTAAGGTTATATCTAGACCACTGTTCCTGATCTTTGCAGATAGTATTTTGACAGGAACTGTACCAGGTGAAAGCTAACGTGATACCAATATTCAAAAAAGGGCAGAGGCATATCCCGGGAAATTATAGGCCGGTCAGCCTGACGTCAATAGTATGTAAACTTCTGGAAGGGATGATAAGAATTTGCTAAAGAGAACAACATCATCAGCAGTAATCAGCACAGGTCCTCAAAAGGACGTTCTTGTCAAACCAATCTGTTAACATTCTATGAGGAGGTGAGCTGTGAGCTAGATAGGGGGAGACCTGTGGATGTGGTGTGCCTGGATTTTGCTAAGGCATTTGATACAATTCCCCACAAACGCTTAAGTTACAAAATAAGGTCTGCAGGCATCGATCAGAAGGTTTGCTCTTGGATAGGAAACTGGTTAAAGGGGTGTGTTCAAAGGGTGGTAATAAATAACGCATGCTCAGACTGGTCTGGGGTGGTAAGTGGGGTCCCCCAAGGCTCAGTCATGGGACCAATTTTGTTCAATTTATTCATAAATAGCATTGAGGACTGAATCATCAGCTCAATTTCAGTTTTTGCAGATGACACAAAATTAAGCAGGGCAATAACTTCACATCATGAGGCAAAAATCTTACAGAATGACCTGAACAATAACAGAGTGGGCAACTACATGGCAAATGAGGTTTAATGTGAAGAAGTGTAAGGTAATGCACTTGGAGACTTAAAACATAAACACACAATACACTTTAGGGGGGGGGGGCCTCTGGAGGAATCAAAAATGGAGAAAGATCTGGGAGTCTTAGTAGAAGATAGGGCTGGGCGATTTTGCCTAAAAAAAAATCTTCGATTTTTAAAGAAAAATTTGATTCGATTTTCGATTTTTTTTCCAATGCACTTAAAAAATGACTGCAGAGTCTGGAGGGAGGACTGAGGAGGAGAAGCGCTGTATATGTGTGTCTGACTCTGAAGGACCACCGCCGCGCCTGGATGTGACATCAGCTGAGGGCAGTGCGTCTGTACAGGGGCTGCGCTGTGATAGGTACAGTCCAGAGAACGAGTCCACAGTAACCGGCCACCTTTTTAAGTTTGACTTTGAAACTATTTTTTTTTTCAAACTCAAGTTTTTTCTACAATACTTTTTTCTGCCTTGTGCAGCCACCGAACTCCCCAGTAACGGACCACCGCAGCGCCTGGATGTGACGTCAGCTGCGGGGCGGGCGGTGCGTCTGTATAGACCGGGGCTGCGGCGCGCTGTGATAGGTACAGTCGGACCCGTGAAAAAAATCGGACCTCGTCACTTCCGGTGACAGAGCATCACAAAACAGCTGATAGGAGTCGTCCGTGCGCATGCGCAGAAGACATTTTTTGAGGTTTGGAAAAATTATAACAGAGAGCGGACAGCTGATTGAGAGTAGGCGGGGCTGAGGTGCGACGGAGGACGGAGGACACCGCCACGTCATCGAGACATTAGGGGCGGAGGCACATATGCAGAGCTGGCGGAGGAGGCGGGATGGAGGTGCGGCCGTGTAATAAATGCAGGGCTTAAGCTACTCCTTCTGTTTTATTATCTTTAGTAATTATCGTATTATTTATCCTTAGGATTTCATTACATTTAGTATTTCTTATTTTGTATTATAGAAATACTAAATGTTATGAAATCCTAAGGATAAATAATACGATAATTGCTAAAGATAATAAAACAAGGAGTCGCTAAAGTCGTGCATTTATTACACGGCCGCACCTCCGTCCCGCCTCCTCTATTCAGCTCTGCAGATGACGCAGCGGTGTCTTCCGTCCCACCTCAGCCCCGCCTCCTCTCATTCAACTGCCCGCTATGTGTTATAAGTTTACCAAACCAAGATAATGTCTTGTGCGCATGCGCACTTGAGACTCCCATCACCGGAAGTGACGAGGTCCGATTTTTTCACGGGTCCGAGAAAATTTTAGAACACCGGGGCTGCGGCGCGCTGTGATAGGTAAAGTCTCCCCGGCCTGGATGTGACATCAGCTGCCGGGAGAGGAAGCGGGCGGTGCGTCTGTACAGGCCAGGGGCTGTGATAGGATAGGCACCTATCCTATCACAGCCCCTGGCCTTGTACAGACGCACCGCCCGCTTCCTCTCCCGGCAGCTGACGTCACATCCAGGCCGGGGAGACTTTACCTATCACAGCGCGCTGCAGCCCCGGCCTGTACAGACGCACCGCCCGCCCCGCAGGTCCGTTACTGGGGAGTTCGGTGGCTGCACAAGGCAGGAAAAAGTATTGTAAAAAAAACTTGAGTTTAAAAAAAAAAAAATTGTTTCAAACTAAAAAATCGATAAATCGATTAAATCGATTTATCAACCAGCCCTAGTAGAAGATAGACTAAGAAATAGCATGCAATGTCAAGCTGCAGCTGCCAAAGCCGGCAGAATATTAGCATGCATAAGGAAGGGGATGTATTCCAGAGATAAAACTATAATCCTACCACTTTATAAAACACTGGTCCGACCACATCTGGAGTATTCTGTCCAGTTCTGGTCGCCAGTCCTCAGGAGGGATGTGTTGGAGCTGGAGAGAGTCCAGAGAAGGGCAACTAAACTAATTAGGGGATTGGAGGGCCTTAATTATGAAGAGCGCTTACAAGCACTTGATTTATTCTCCCTGGAAAAGAGACGCCTGAGAGGGGACTTGATAGCAATTTACAAATACCTCAACGGTGATCTCAGCATAGAAAAAAACTATTCAGTCCACCGAATGCAAGAGGACACAAGGCCATACAATGTGATTAGAGGAGAAGCAATTTAACCTCAGGCTACGCAGGGGGTTTTTTACAGTAAGGGCTACAAGATTGTGGAACTATCTACCACAAATGGTAGTAACTGCAGGGAGTATGGCTACTTTTAAAAGCCTCTTGGATGTACATCTCAAAGTTCAAAACATTCAGGGGTATGGGAAATGATTATGTCCACACACACCTACACAGGTTGAACTGGATGGACTATTGTCTTTATTCAATCTCAACTACTATGTAACTATGTAACTTGTATTATAGTTTTAGATGCTTCTGAGATCACCTTCTGGCTTGCATTTGACCTCCTTCTAAAATGTGCTTCAAATTTCTCATTGATACAATGCAAACAAGAGCCAGATCTCAATCACATCTTGTTTGGCTAATAACACATGAACTGCAACTTTGTAAGGGTTTGTGTACACACAGACTTTTGTTCACGTCGTAACAACTTTTTCCTCTTTTAAGACAATTGGAATGCTAAAGAAGATTGAAGCAAGCTGATGCAGCTTTGAAGGATGTCAAATACAGATCAGGAATAGGTTATCTGCAGATCATCATCATCTGTCAGTAAAATCTGAATGATCCCAAAAGCATCTCAAATAGATGTCAAATGCAAACAGAATGCACCTGAAAGAAACTTGCATTTGCCAGGCTCCAACTATAACTAAAATATACATTTTGGTACAGATGGGTTGGCTCACTGAGGGCTCATTTACATTGGTGGCCGGGGGCAGTAAAATGAGGCGGTTGAGCCTCTGTTTCCACCCCTGGCCACCCACTTGAGATGCAGTTGCTCAGGGCTGTATACATGCAGCAGCAAAAATGAAAAGATTTGTCGCATTTGATGGTACCACTGCCAAATGTGACTGAACAGAGAGAATGGAGCTGCGGTACAATTGGTCTGCATCATCATTTTTGTCTCCTCACTGAATTAGCATTTTTGCCTCACCACTGCCCGTCAAATGCCCTCTGAAAACAGTTGCAATAATAGCCACACATGTGAACAAGCACTGCTGAAGTGTTATTTTTAGCATCTCTGGACTAGTGTTTCACATAAGCCCTCACATAATATTTATTTCACTATGAAACTACATTATTGTATTTCCCCTATAAAGATAATCACATGTTCTTATTGTATTATAATACAATTGCATTGTTGCTCTTATACCCTATGTAAACCTAATAAAAAAACCTTTGAATAGATAATCACAAACCAGTTACGAACCTGCTTAAGTCGAACATTAGTTGTCACAATTTGATTGACTTCATCCTTGAAATAAAAAGAAAAGACATGTAGGTTAACTACTAGTCTACCAGTGGAGGCTTGCCCATAGGGGCTCCAGGGGCAGCGCCCTACCAAAAAAAAAAAGGAAATAAAAAAAAATAAAAATAAAATAAATATAAATAATAATTATTTTTTTCTTTTGAGTGACTCTCTGGCTTTGTTGCTGTTGCTACTTGCTAGGTAGATTAGGGGAAAAAAAGTAGAATCTGCCTAGCAACAGGACGTCCATCCAAAAAATCAATAAAAAGTTGTATCTGGACACTGTAAAATGAATTCTCCACTGTTACTGGCTGCTTGCCAGTATTCTATTCAGTTAATAGGAGCTTGTTAGATTGCCGAAATACCGACCCTGGCCCGCATAGTCAATTTGGTCCTTACGTGGGGGGGGGGGGGTGCCAAGGTCTTCCCTGCCTGCATTTGCACAGCCTGGTCTGCTGCCCAGCCATGGTCTTTCCCTCTCCAGTCTCCACCCCGGCCTGCCATCTTGTGTGCAGAGCGGATGGAGGAGAGCTAAGAGAGAGACTGAGCAGAGGTAAGTAACTTCCTTCTGATCTCCGGGCACACACTGCACACTGGATCTTTGTGTTATATGGATGGCTCTCCGGCCACAGCACACATTGCACACAATTCCAGGAAGCAGCCTGTTACAAAATGAATGTGAACAGGGAGAAGAAGAGGTGTGATTAGGAAGCCTCGATTGGGGGTTGAGATAAGGTGATGTTTTAATTTTGGTTTTAGATTGAGAGTGCTGATCATCGGCTGTCAGGATGAGGAGGCTGATTGCTGTGCCAGGCTGGAGCAGTCGGCTCGAGGTGAGTAGGTGTGTGGGTAGGTGGGTACTGTAATGGGGGACCCTGGCTGGATGTGCCATGTGAAGGGAGATGGTAATGGTGTGTGTTGGTGAGTGCAGAGCTCCATCCTCAGAACATGGGCAGGAATGCTGGTCACATCACCCAGCTGACAGCCTGGTATTTCCAGCCATCTACACATCTCTGATTTCAGTGTGTGCAAGCAGGAGAAAACCTTTGCAGCACAGGCATCCCATAGTAACCAATGGATTTTGTGCAAGAAATTTCCCCAAGTCTGTCATATGACCATACACACTTCTAATCAATTTATTTTCTGATCCAGCTCTCCCCATAGGATCTATAGTGGACAACCCATTCGATTGATATGCTACAAGCAGGGATTTCCACAAATAATTGGAAGATATTGACTTGCATCTCTTTTTTCACCTTGCAGTCTCATAATCTGATCAATCAAAATCCCATCAAATCACAAACAAAGCATCTCAAGGCAACATATTATCAATTACCACTTGGTGGTTTGATCAAATCAGATCTAAATCGATCAGAAGGGAAGTTAGGTCTATTTAATTGTTTGCTGTTTATTTTGATTGGATCATATGTTGATCAGATAGGAATATCGAAATGAGTTTGGCCACCATATGGATGTCAAAGAATAAAGCTGAGCATAGATGGACCGAAATTCATCAGGGTCAGCAGAGACCGTTCAAATTTCAATTTATCTATGGTCATTCCTGATTGAATCCTCTCTATCAGGACTGTTGGTTTATTTTTGTTTCATCAGCACTTGCAGCCTATTGGCGACAGCACTGATTGGTAGATTCTTACAGGGGAGAAGTTCCAGTATCAGAATACAATAGCACAGCAAGGAGGATTCCTTCATACACATCAAATGTGTGGATGGGGGAATCTGTTTGTTTTCTGTTTTGATCAGCCAGGTGGCTGATCAAAAAATCAATCTATTTATGTATGGCCAGCTTAGAGAATCAGACATGTACAGTATATGTAGCTATAATGCTGTTGCTTTAAATGCATTGTTAGATGTAGTAATAGTACAGTTCTTGCATAAGCTGTATGGTGACCACTGGGTGAACTGCATTCCATATGTTTGTGTGTTGTAGAGTACATCAAGGGCCTAATTAGATCTGTGCCTGTGTGTAGATGTGCGTTCTTTTTTTGTAGCATTGGGTAGGTGTCTTGTAATGCCTCATTATGAGTTTCTTTGGTGAGTTTGCATTTTGATGTGCATTTGTAATGCGGTTTTGAATTTAGAATATGGAATGGATAGGGTTAATAGCCATTGACCAAGGCTTTATAAGCAGATCTTCACCCTGTCCACCCAATTTCTGGCATTCTACTCCTACCTTCCTCCTCTCTCGCAATCAGATTTTTTTTTGGGAAGGGGGGGACACATCCCTGCACTTCTTGACTCCTCGCCTAGGCGAGAATGACTGTGTAGAGTCATTTGCTACACAGCTTTGTGGTATACTTGCATCATGCATCCTAGGAGGCCTCAGGGTACTACACAGTGCATGCAGTGCATCATGAAGGGTGGCTGTTTATTCCTAGTTTGATGATCTTTCATTGTGTGTATGTGTATATATACTGTATATATATATATATATATATAATCCAAAAATGAAGGTTGGAATGGAGCGGGTGGAGTCTATAAGAGGTGGGTGGGGTTTCTGAGAAGTTTCTGAGAAGGGGTCAAAAAGGAAGGGTGGGGTCTAGCGCCCCCCCCCCCCCCATCCTAAAACTTCAACAGCCGCCACCGTAGTCTACTTATATAAATTCCTGACCATATACAGCAATAGTACATTTTATCAATGAAAAAACTGAGCACCAATAAAAAAAATGTACATGTTGTTTCACAGAACAAACAAACCTCAGTGACTGAAAATTTCACTCCTATTTTATAGTTTAGTAGCAGAAACTGCAGAGGGTGAAATTGTTCCTGGACCTATGAAGTCAGTGGGGCACAATCTATCCCTGTATTAAACAGTTGTGTGCTCACTGCTCACAATACATTCAATACAGCAGAATTTCTTTTCCTTTCATATCACTTTTTCTAATAATGTCTGAGCCTCTAGTCAACTTATAAAGACCCAAAAAATGCTCAAAAAATGTTTATAATTTTTTTTAGTGGCTGAGCAGAGCATCTAAAGATTGCTATATGAGACATGATGAGCCCTAGTTTAAACAATAGGCCAAGGGTCTGTGTATTTTAGATGTTTCTACCAGTTCTACTTCACCATACACTTTCAGTACAATTGTGATTCCATATTCTATTTTTTTTAATGATCATACCACATCAATAAGCTGGATAAGCTGCAGACCCACTGTTACAACAACTGCTTCCTTAAACTTCATGACCGGACGAGCAACTTTGTTATAATTGGCAAACAAGTCTTTAATGAGACGAGATTCATCATCAGAGCCGAGGACTGTTCCAACTGGAAATAAATTAGGAAAAAAAATAAATAAGTTGAATTGGAAACGCTAGCACGTTGTATATGTATGGAATGCCAGGGTCAAAAAGCAGAGGCAACACATCCTATTAACAATACCAAAACCTCGTATTCTCACCATGAGTGGACTTTTGAGGTGCTCCAGAGAAAACCATAATGCAAAATATAAAATTGGAAGGGATTACAATTAATTAATTGCAATTTTTATTCATACCAATGCTAAAACTCAAACATATAAAGGTCTATATACATATAAGAGAGAAACAATATAGTCAACTTGTTTTCTATAGTCCGATGCTCTACATCTCTACTCCTAATACAGTCATTTCAGGATGGGGTAATAAATCCCCTTGACCTTCCTCTATGGGTTTGACAGGAGTTATTACCCATCAGGAGGATACAGAGTAGAGAGGCCAGTCACTATGCAGTATAACTCAATGTTATAACAAACAAAGAAAAAATCCTTAAAAAACATACATGGTAAATGGTATACTGCAAAAATATCACTGTTTGATACTAAATACATACAATAAAAATAGTTTGCACTGGGAATAACCCCATAAGGTAACTTCTGGCCCCACCAGGCAGGGATCTGGGACACCAGGACAACCAGAAGGCAGGTATCCCCCACGTGCGGACACAGGGAACATACAACAAATCAGGAAAAAATCTGTATTAATCAGTTGTCAGTAAGAAAAAAAAAAAAAAGACAGAAACCGAAACTTATTTTAAATCTGAGAGGGGATGAGTTCCGCGCTTATGGATATCTACTGGATATATATCAAAGATAATTTAGGCTGCAGCCTACCCTAAGCTACAATCAAAGGACTGTATTAAAAGCATATAGAAATATGGGTAATTGGCGCTGCCTTAATGGAATATATTATATAAATAGTATTGTATAGTATAGTAGTGCTGCAGAGGACGTCAGATGACGAAACGCGTACAGAGCCGTTGCATCATTTCCGGTTCCGACTATCTGGTGGAACGCAGTGCGCTCCGAGATGCTATTTCCACGCTTTTTATTACCTGTTACACTGTGAGTACCCAGCTTTTACTTATCAACTAATAAAATTAGCCATATGGTATCACACTATCGAACATTTTTCTTTGCCCTGTATATTCCACTGCCGAGTGGCCAGCCTTTATCTATGATATTCCGGATACACTACTATCCCCATTGGAGAGGACCTAAGGATCCGGTTTTCCTCTGGTGACATCCAGGACCCCCAGGGACGGTTTCTAACATCCCCCTGAACCACCAAGAAGTTAGGAGCGAAGGGAAGGAGTTCCATCCATACCCTAATACCCGCCCTATACCCCTGTGTGGGGTGGGTACATCTGGTTAGTAGGCTATTTACTAGTGGGATTCCCCTGCACCTCGCCAGTTGCCCACCATGGGGTCACCTGCAATTCTATTTGCATCTATTCACCAATCCTTTTTTATCTATACACCAATTTTCTCTGGATCTTTCTTTTGGATTTGGACTATTTCTGAACACTTATACTGGTTATTAGGATTCTATTCATTTCTAACCAGCCACCCAATATTTATTGCCTTTTTTGCACAATATTGCTCTTATTGCACTTTACTCACCGATTTGTAAAAAAATTTTTGGCTAACAGGACCATATATATATATATATATATATATATATATCTCTTTTCAACTAATATTATTTTGCACAAAATTGCATTTATTGCAATTTTTCTGTACTTTCACTCAGTACACTGTTGCTTATTTTCTGCACATGATCTAGCATCATTTATCACTTGGCACTTTTTATTATTTTATCGTTTTTTTATATATACGATTTGATTGTATTTTTTATATATATATATGACCTGATTGCACTTTTATCACTGTGATATAATTTTTTAATTTTTTATTCTTCATACATGTTGATCTTATTAATTTATACCTGTTTACACTATTATTTATTTAATGAATTGTGTATACTGACACCAGCACAGACACTTTACTCACATACAACACGTTGTGATTTATATAATATATTCCATTAAGGCAGCGCCAATTACCCATATTTCTGTATATTATTTTAAATTCGGTTGCCATGGTAACTTTAGGGTCCATTCACATGTGTAGTTGAAGGTGGTAAAACTCTGCAGTTGGGCCACACTTTTACTGTTCCTCAACTGCTACCTCGTTTAGCTGCAGAGACAGTGGCAGGGGGTGTACACCTACAATGGGTGACATATTGTACACAGAAGCATTGCATCATGCTCATGGCAAAAATTATACTCTGTCACTTTTGGCTGGCGTCAAGTCTGACCATGACCCATTCATGTGAATGGGACCACTCTTCAAGCACTCCAAAACTGCATGCAATTCATGTGGTTGTGATGCGGGAGTCCAGAATTTAGGGGGTTAAAGCAGGCAGCGATGCAACATCTCCAAACTGCCTGTCAAACGCTCTCTGAAGAGGGATTCGAACACAGATTGCTCTTTAGAGATCACCGCACATGTGAACAAACCCTTACAAGGACTCCTTAGCTAGGATCACAATACCAGCTAGAACTAGCTTTCTCTTGACTCATTGTTGGCCCATGTTTACCATTTCAGTTTTTTTTTTTTTCCATAAAGATTTTTTATTGAGAAACAAAGTGTACAGGGTACAAAAAGTTAGACAATAACATTGCAAGGAAACGTAGTTCTCTTTCTTTTTTTTCAAACATATAAACTTCAAGGGTATAGAAAAAAAAAAGGGGAAGGATTAAATGCGTCATGAGCCATACTCAAAACTATATAACAGTGGTTTCCTGAGACATTGTCGTAAGCTCAACTCTAAATAGTTTAACCTGGACAATAATACTATTACTGGTTAGTAAAACTCTACACAGTTGGAATTCTGATACGATAAGAGCATGTAGATATCAGTGAGTCATACAAGTCATAAGCAAATTCGTAGACCATTTCAGTTTTTATCATCATTCTCTGCACAACTGCTATCTATTGACACAACATAAAAGCATGTGCCATTTCTCACTTTACAGTAGTGGTAGTAGTAGTAGTATATCTGAGCACAATTAAAATTGTTTTGTTAAAGTGATTGCAAAATTATTTTTTTTTATAACAAACATGGTATACTTACCTGCGCTGTGCAATGGTTTTACACAGAGCAGCCCGGACCCTCCCCTTTTTGGTCTCCCCGCTGGTGCCCTGGGCTCCTCCTCTTCTTCATGTGCCACCATAGTAAGCTGCTTTGACACACGCAGTGCAGCTTGGCTCTGCCCCCATCACTGGGTTTGATGGAAAGCAGCAGAAGCCAATGACTCCCGCTGCTCTCACTTCAGTGAAAAGGTAGAGAGAGAGCCAAGCTGCTTCTCTCACGCACAGAGCCGAATCGAGATCAGCTAAAGTAAGTGCTTGGGGGGCTGGGAGGAGGAAGCTGACAATAGAAGTTTTTTTACATTAATGCAGAGAATCCATTAGGGAAATATGGGCTTGCACAAAATTAAAAAAAAATGTATAGCCTTTGGTGACCTAAGAGCAGGTGACTGACTCTCTGCTCTGCCCCTCCAGCGCTCACTGATGTGCTGGGCTGTGGTCCTCACTATAATAAAGTCAGGATCTTTCTCAAGCCTGTTTCGGCTGAGGTCAGCCCACAACAGATTTTAGCTCTCAGTCGGCTGATAACAGGTCACAGAAGTGCAGAACTAACTGCACTCCTGTCATCTCCAGGAGAAGTATAGCCAAAACTGCTTTGACTATACTCCTTTAAGGTAAAAAAATCTTCAGCCTTTGCAACCACTTTCATTTGCACAAGATGATTGTATGGAAATTTAAGGGGGGAATACCAGTTGCTACTACTTAATGAAAGGATACCTGTTACCTGTCTATATGTGTGAATATTCTTGGTTACAACTACTGGTATCAAATTGTAATATGTGTCTGTAATCCTGGCTCTGTCTCACTTTGTTGATTGTAACTGTGTGGTCCATCCTGTCTTTGTTTAAATAAAGAATTAAAAAAAAAAAAAAAAAGCATTCATCAAGACAGGAAGTAAGGGGAAATCTTTATGAATGGAGAGACAGACAGCAATAAAATGCCAACAGAGGTTTTAATTCCTCCCAGTTCTATCCAACTATTAAGGAAGTATTTGCTGGAGTTACTGTTTAATTTGATTGAAAACCTCTAGACTTCTCCAGTATACTAGAACACATGTCAAAACACCGATTAGATGTTTCCCAATTACCATTCATGAAATGAAGGGTAAGTATGCGATTCTCAGGTTTCTGGATTACAGCTAAATATACTCAGTGCTTCCTTTCACCTGCAGCTGCCAGTCAAGCTTATCCTTTCTGCCTTACAAAAGTCTAAAATTAGTTTCCATTTTTTGTATAAACACATTACCATGTTTTTTAATGTATAGTTTTCAGGTATTTAAAGCCTTGTGATTGAAAAAAATTTGATTGTGTACATTTTTTTAAGATACACAAAATAAAAAAGACAAGCTAATATCCTACCTATGGTCACATAGTGGGGCAGATTTACTAAAGTAGAGTATGTCCACTTTTCTGTTCAATATATTTTATTTTGTTTTAAAGAGAGGTACAGATACAGTTTACAAATCGATGCCTGAAAGCTGACAACCAGTATATCAACAAAAGAGTGATCATAACAAGAATGGTACAAACAGTCAATGATTGGTCAATATAGCAAAACAGTGAAGGAGATGGCGGCCATAAGGCTGATACTATTAATTGACTAGGAGGACCGACGTTGCATCAGTCCGGTAATGGAGAATTAAGTTCTGTTAGGAAGAGAAAAAGGAAGAAAAGAGCACGGAAAGGAGGTGGAGAGAAGCGGGGGGGGGGGGAGGGAGGTGTGGCGCAGGGAGTGTCCAGCCCACTGGAAGGCTGTTAGACTGTTAGACTCACCAAGGAAATAGCTGGATGTCAGTATGTGAGCCATTGGCTTCTCATTTTAAGATGTTTGGCGTGAGTATTAGTATGAATGCTAGTCAATTGCTCGTTAATTAAAATGCCATCCAGGCGAGAGTCAACGTCTGAAAAATGGGTAAATTGCTTCTTCCACTCCTTAACGACTAAATTTAGAAGCTAGCAGAACAAAATGGACCAACTGGAATTTGCGTTTAGTAATGTTCAGGGTTTTATAATGCAGGAGGGCCAGCCAGGGGTCCTTAGTAAGCAGCGTTCCAAGTAGTGAACGCAACAGTAAGAAGACCCTGTATCAGAAGTATTCACTGCTCTATTTGCACAATTTGTTATTGTCACATTTGAGACCTTGTTTATGTTCATCAATGGTCCTTTGTCATATATGGTTTTTCACTATTGATCATAATTTTTATATTTATTTTACACATGCACTATTGATGTGAATGTAATTTGTTGAGCGCACTAGTTTTCTTTTCTACACAACTGTGTTTTTACTGTCTCCTAACCACTAGTGTAAATGAGCCCTAAGGGTTTGCTATTGACCAGTACACTTTTTCGCCATCTTTTTTGTAACAATATAGGAAATACTGTAAACGTCTATTTATGAAGCTTGAGTTTTATACATTTATAAACACATTGATACAAGAATGGAAGGACTTATGCTTTGTTCTCAGATTACTCTTGAAGTCTATTTTCTTCTGCTGCTGTATATTTAAATAATGTACATAGAAATCAGACCCCTCTTTTGCAGACAGAATGTAAGTGCTCGTTCCACCCTTTCCGGCATCCTACATCTCTGAATTATGTTTCACGATGGAATGCATTATTGTCAATGAAGACAGAGCACCTCTAAAAATGAGGATCTCCTCAAAAATAATACAACTATAGGATAGACAGAACATGACAATACTATGTGAGCTGTCTGATAGAAGTACATGTTTTGGTGTCCATAGTAAGTCAGTCTGCATTGTTCCTGTGCAGTAAAGGAAGAATAAAGTTGATTCTATCGGATGATTGTGGCCAACAAGTAAAGTTTTCTTTAAGACATACATTTTATAATATTCAAAGTGTGACAAACACATTTTTTTCTGGAACATAACTCAGCTAAATAATAGTATTAATGTGGCGCTAATCTGAACACTGTAGTCACAAAATGTCCATAACTCAGCTAAAACCAAACATAGGTGCACTAAAAGTGCTAAAATACAATGTTACAGCAAACCAAGACTTACCTAAAGCAAAAAAATTACTGACTTGCAATCGGTTAGGTTGTGAGCTTTACATAAATGTACAAATACTGATTTGCAATGGGTTAGGTTGTGAGCTTTACATAAATGTACAATGACATGTACTGATTAAGTGGACAGACAAAAACAAGTGTATTATTACAAAGATGTTGAGTGCCTATATAATAAAATGCACATACATTTCTAATATAAAAGGTAATTGCATTATTACTCTAATTATCTATTTCATCACTCTGAAATTGGCCTCCTTGTGAGTGTAAAAATCAGTTCAGTACCTGTGATGAGGAGAATAAAATGTATGACAGTGAAATCCATTTCCTCACAGCTCTCTTGGCTCCCACTCTCTGGTTACGAGTCTGTAGAGTTCCTGTAAGGGGGACGGTCCCTGTGTCTTCCATTCCACTATGAGGAAGGACATAACTGGACTATTGTGGCTTCACACCTGTTCAGCCAGACAGCTGAAGGTTAAGAAACATGTGGTGAGGGATACACTGAGATATTCCGTTCGGAGAATTTTGTTGTGTTATTGCAGTGACGCACATAAAGCCTTTTTTTTTTTTCATTATTTTATTTAATAAGTGAGAATGCAATTTACAATTATTAGGCTGCAACATTGGGCCAAGAAAGACGACACAATTTAACAGTCATGAAGCAAGAATTTGCAGGACCATTACAGTTGGCCAATGAAAACGTGAGATTACAGTCACATGGCGACATAAAGAATTATATATGTTCCATGAAGTAATCAAAAAAACAGTACACATGTTAAATGGCTGCTACCGTGAGCTTGTTAATAACCCTTCACACATTGCACCTATGTAGTACGTCCAAAGGGCTCAAGTGGTTAAATCAAAGTTGATATTAGTATTCCAGGCTGATGTCTCCAAAACCAACCACTGTTACTGTCTGCAGCTGAGTCTCTGCAGAATCAGTATGCTGTTTTGCACCTGGGTCTGATGCTTGATTTCTGTTCATCTGTGCAACTGATTTTGAATTGCCCAGAATTCCCTATAGGTCTTTTCCATCCATATGTAGCACTGTCCCCGTAGGGCTTGCTGTGTGATGACTTGTTGGGCCTCCTCTGATTACCAGCAGACAGTCACTTAGTGTACAGGTCACACTTTCATCCTTACTCCCAATGGCTCGTTGCTCAATAAACAGTCCAGGGGTTTTGGTTTTTGTATTTATTGTGGAACTTGGATGGCAGAAGGGAATAGTGGGATACTCCAACTGGAAATATATACAATTGATAAGGACAACTCTCACTTGGCCTCACCAGGTTGCTTGTGGAAGCAGTCACACTGCTTTGACCATTTTGCTACATGTATAGAAAGGGTTAAGTTTCCTTGCTCTTTCTCCAAAAATATACTTGGTGAACTACATTACCTTCAGAATACTCTCTAGCATGCCCTTTACTGACACTCGTTCACTGACTCTTCTAACTGCAGGGATGGCCCCCTGACACAGATCTGTACTCACTATATGCAGAATCAGAGCCTTCCAGGGTCTCCCTTCCAGTCAGCTCTGCAGGACCTCCGAGTTTAGTTCCTCTCTAGCTTTCTAGGCCCTCAGGTTGACCACCTGAGGCCGCATGGCAACTTCTACAGAGGAGGAGGCAGCCGCCCCCTCCCTCCGGGACTCCGCTCTCAAGCTGAAAGTCCTCGAGCACATGTGCCCTTGACATTTATACAGTATCCTAGCATGCACTGAGGCACTCTCCTTTGCTAAATCACCAGGGCTGTACTAAATGCCTGTGCACTCATTTTCAGGTTTCCTCCCACTGTCCAATATGCCTCCCTATTGGACCCATGTGAAACATTCTTCAGACAGACTGAGTTGAATCTGAGCACCATGAGCAGACCTCACTAGCAGATCCTGCTTTCTGGTAGGCAGAGAACAATATAGATTTACCTGGCAATCCTTCTGGGAAGCAGAAGGATCCAAAACTATACTCTCTCTCTCTCTAGCAGCTACCTAGGAGGGTGCTACACTATATTTAGATAAACTCACACTCCCCCTGCTGGTGCCTCGAGAAAAGTGCTGCTGGACACTTTCAGAGCTCATGTACGAGAAAGCATGGTAAATCTGCTTAGGGCATTCGGGAGTTACTTAAAATAGACCTTTTCTGAGTATCCCAGGCTCCTGTACCTGTGATCTTTGTTCCAGTTCTGAGATTCATTTACAACCTCTGCCTATTTCTCTATGATTCTTGTAATCCACCTGCCCCAACCTTTTTGCTGTTTGACCACGACCTTTAACTGAGGGCCACAACCTGGGAGCCATCCACAGCAAAGCTTCTTCTACTTGTTTACCAGGGCTTAAATTGCATTTCCCTGGGTTCCATCAGTTCAAAAGAGGGGCTCAGGAAGTGGGACCTTTTTTAATTTTTGGGGCGTAGGAGGGTAGTGTTGCAGTTTCACTGCACCCCAGCCGGGTGGGTGGAGTGTAGGCAGGGTTGGGGGGGCCCAGTCAGGATGGCTGTACAGAGCCCCATGATTTCTAACAGCAGCCCTGATAATTACAGCTAATCATGGTGATCACATGAGGTTTGTTAAAAACAAACCTGTTGGCTTCAGCTGTCAATGTGCCTTTCAAAGAGAAAGACACAGTGACAGTTGAAGCCAGTACCCTAGATCTGTAACAGTATTGTACTTGAAAGTGCTTGGCCTCACAAGGCCATCATTCACCGAGGCTAACACTGCTACATTTGGTCTCGGCACCCAGGCTTCAGTGAGCCCTGGTGAAAGGGTTAAACACTAACTGATATACATTTAGTAGGCCTAATAGAGAGTCTGTCGCTTGCATTCAGGTCAAACCTCACCTACCCTGTGAGAGATGAACACTGTGCTGCACTGTTATGTAGAAAGCATAGCCTGGATACATAATGAGCAAATATGGCTGCCCCATGTACATATATTTACAGACTTTACACAGAAAAAAGGGTTTTAATACATCAGTATTTATTGATAGAATTGTTTAAATTTAGATGATCATACTTACATTCTATCTAAAAAGCTGTAAAAAATATTATTTCTCTTTATTAAACTGCAATGCTCCTGCAGTCTGACTTGTCCCTTTCCCTACTGTTATGTTCTAAGGAAGAAAACTTCATACCAAGTTAGTATTTATACAAGGTATTGGGGAATGCATGGCCATGAAAATGGGTTAACATCAAAAAGACTCTGCATTGGGGCGTATAACTCAAACCTAGATCTGCTCATACAATTTTAAAAATTGGATATTGAATTTAGAATGCAAAATTTGTGATTGAACAGAAGCTGGTTAGTGGAGTTGTATTTGTACAGGAGTTTAGCGATAGAAGATCAGCACAGCGGCTTCTGCTAATTCTTTGCTAGCGCTCCAGCCTTTGTGTGCACCAACACCATCCCAGTCAAGGGCTAGGAAGTCTCCACACTGCTTGGGGTTCCCCTCTGGAAAGTAGCCACCTCCTCCAATGCAGTACTGAAGAAGAAGAAGTGTGATCAAGCATTATTATATATGGCCAATATTGAAAAAAAAAAAAGCATGGTGACTCCATAATACTGTAAAATAAAAGCTGAAGGTAGTTCCCTATCACATGTACTTTTAAAGTAAATATATTCTGTAGTACAGTACCTCCTTCTTAGCTCTGCAAATAAAATTGTGTGCTGTGATTTTTACAACTGTCCGTAAGTATCAGGGGCTGATAAGTTGTCATGCTGTTTTGAATTTTGTAAGCATAAACCAGGCAAATTACTTGTTATGGGTATTGTTAGTGTTTTCATATTGTGTTTATACTGTTTAAATATTGATTGTCTTACTTTTTAATAGTAGTTCTGTCATTTTTCAGGTTGCCAGTAAAAAATTGTGCTCCGTCAGTAAATTTCCCATGTTTTGTCAGTAACAAAAGCCACGAGAGGTTGGCAACCCTCGTATACTGATGGAGGGGGGGGCATTCTCTGTATGCCTTCTCTGTATGTATTCTCTGTACTAAACACATAACTTAGAGTTTTTGGTTTACCTTAATGCATTCTGTACATTAAGGTAACAAACTCCCCACTACTTGTTTTCCCCCCATCCCTAAACACTTACCTGCCCCCTCTCACTGTTCCCGAGCTGTCCGGCTGCAGCACGCTCTCCTCTCTTCCTGGTCTCACATGAGACATCGAGGACAATAGGAACCATTGCCCATTGCCTCCTGCTGCTGTCAGTCAAACTCCTGTGAGTAGGGAGCAGGGGCATTGCTTACTGGCACTGTGTGTCTCTAGATGCACACAGCCCAGCTTAGAAACCTGCCTATAAGCGTTTCTCCATGCACATGGTTTTCTAAGGGGGCACTTATCGGAAGAAGGAGTGGAAAGCACCAGCAGGGGACAACCAAAGAGTGTTTAAGGGACCATTTTGTGCAATATCATTGCACAGAGAAGGTAAGTACATCTTTTTTTTATTTTAGCTAAAAAAAAAAAAAACGTTAATATCAGTTTCAATTATCCACAGTGTATATATGATGTCTTTATTTCACAAAGAATTATGTGGATTTAGTGGAAATTGAGAGTATTCACTTCCTATCACTAGGATGGTGTGCTGGTTGAGAGCCTATGAAGCTGAGAAATTAGATATGATAGCAAATCAGTGGATTGCCTGCATGATACTTGTCTAATAAGCTATCTGAAATGTTTTATTTCCAAAAGTGTCAGCCTGGGGTGAGAAACATATTTATAGAATTTATTTGCCAGTCAGTCCAATGTAAGAACTATCTAATGACCAAAAAAACGTATTCCTTCTAAGAAATAGCTAGAAAAAAAGGTGGCAACAATATTTATGGGACCAACTGGCTGTCCATCTAGATTGTGTCCAGTGCTTTAAAAGAAAATTTGAATGTGGCATCTGGTGGGGGCAGAGGCTCAAGTTTTGGTGACATGAGCAGTGAAATATCTGCAAAATAGCCCTTGGCTATCTGGACCTGCCATTGAAAAAAACTGCAAATAAACAGTATACAGTGTTGCTACAAAGCAGCACAAAAACATTTTCAAAAACAATTTGGCCGTTCATATTTTCAGATTATTATAGAACTCAAACCTTTTTCCCGATGGACCTCTGTGTCACAGTTGTGAAATGTACTTATTGGTGTAACAGAAACTGAGCTGTACATTGATTCCCTTGTTAAAACCTTAACTGTCATATCATTTAATGAATTCCTCTGACTGAGGAGTCCAGCCTCTTCTCAACATTTAGCTTCATTTTTGGCATGTCAACAGATTGGTGAGTAAATGTTATATCTTCAACAGAACAATTGTTGCATTTATCAGCATCAGGGTTTCCAACTGTCAGTAAATTTACGAACAGTTTATAAAACTCTGAATTTTTGCATCTGCTCATGATTGTCCGTAACGAACATATGCAAAAATTACAGATTTTACAAACTGTTTGTAAGTTTACTGACAGTTGGCAACCCTGATAAGCATGACTGATTGATTGAATAATAGATAAGACTGTATTAGAAAATTCTTTGCTATGGTGAAAATTTAAATGGTGTAATAGGATGCTGGTTTTGATATGACACATTTATGCAAATCTCACTACCTTAACGAAAATATTAATGTTCTTGGTTATATGTACACAGGTAAATCGATTTACTAAAGGAGTAGACATTGTTCGCTTAAAAAGTGGATTTTAAAATTTTAAATGAAATGTTCACTGGGCTTGCTAAATACAATGGGGCTGTGTTCATCCAGTCATATGCATGCAAAAATCCTGAATTTCCCTTGCACATGATTGGGTATTCAAAATAAACCCAGTTTCCCCATATTTACTTTGGACAGTGAACATTGATTTTTCTCAGTAAATAGTCTCTACTTCTGCACTAAATTGACCCAATTATTTAGACTAGATAGGTTCCCTACTGCTTCTTCCCATCTTGAAAACTAGTATTACACAGAACCAGTGAGTTAGCGGAACATTATGTTCCTGTATATAGTGACATGTCTGGAATTTCTTCATACAGGATACCGATGGGTCAACTTTAAATGGTATCTCAACTTTTTCTAGTCAAAATGTACTATATAAATATAAGTGTCCTAAGCAAGAGTGTCTATTTAAATTTAGGTGGTTATAATTAGGTGATGGTGTTAAGCTGCACTCAGCATAGCTGAATTGATAGTTCAGCTTCTTTGGGTTTCTCTTTGGCCCTGGTTACTGTATGTGTTCTAATTCTTCTGTTGCTAGTAGGTGGCACTGCTGCATGAGAGCTGCACTAACCAGAGTTATGAATATTTATCTCTCTTTGGCCAACCAGAAGGAGTTTCCTTGCAACTGGTCCCTGCCGGGAGAGGGTATAAATTTTCAGGTCGTAACTTTGGTAAGTCAATCTGTTCTCTCCTGGGCCTAAGGGAGGGGTAAATTTTACTGCTAGAACCTTTTAGGCCTGCTGTCTAAGAGGGTGACCATGTGGCTGGACTAAAGCCTAGATATGGGTCCTAGCCTGTGGAGTATGGGGATTGAGAAGTCATGGAGGACCTCCAGATGCCTTGAGGGGATGGAAAAAGCTTGGATATGAAGCTTGGACCTCACTGTGAGTATGTTTTCTTCTACCCAGATAGCTGGTATAACATGTGATTTACAGTCAGGAGCTACAATCATAGAATGCAGGTTTATTTTCAAGGTTCTTTATTTGTGACTACTTTGTGTACTTTTGTTCCTTCTTTTGGAGTCTGCTAGTGTTCTACTTCATGGGTGTCCTGTGCCCTATCCCTCTTTCCCTAGAATTTTGGGTATGCGCAATAAATTCTGTTTTGTTTTCATCTTTTTGACTGACACCCATCTGCTCACATCCAACTATTGCCTAAGTAATCTACACTCTGAGGTGAAATGTCGGCCCACACGTTTCTCTGGGGGTACCACCATGATTCCAGGAGTTGGGGGTGCTACATCTATTTTTAAAACTGCTGCTTATATAACTGACCCATAAAAACCTCAGCAATACAACCCTTACATTATGCTGCTCATTGGGAGTTAAAGGCTTTTGATAGAAAAGGTTTGATTATTTTTTATACTCTTGTCTACCCTCATTTATATTTGATTATCATACATATGTGAAGCTGTAATATGCGTGTTATTTACATATTATACATTTAGTGAGAAATGTGCTGGTAATCTTGCTCCTGTGTGTGCTAATAATGATATACAGTATCTCGCAAAAGTGAGTACACCCCTCACATTTTTGTAAATATTTTATTATATCTTTTCATGTGACAACACTGAATAAATTACACTTTGCTACAATGTAAAGTAGTAAGTGTACAGCTTGTATAACAGTGTAAATTTGCTGCCCCCGCAAAATAACTCAACACACAACCATTAATGTCTAAACCGCTGGCAACAAAAGTGAGTACACCCCTAAGTGAACATGTCAAAATTGGGCCCAATTAGCCATTTTCCCTCTGTGGTGTCATGTGACTTGTTAGCGTTACAAGGTCTCAGGTGTGAATGGGGAGCTGGTGTGTTAAATTCTGTGTTATTGCTCTCACTCTCTCATACTGGTCACTGGAAGGTCAACATGGCACCTCATGGCAAAAGAACTCTCTGAGGATCTGAAAAAAAAGAATTGTTGTTCTAAATAAAGATGGCCTAGGCTATAAGAAGATTGCTGAGACCCTGAAATGTAGCTGCAGCATGGTGGCCGAGACCATACAGCAGTTTAACAGGACAGATTCTACTCAGAACAGTTTATAAAAGAGGGGAGTGTTGCGCTCAAACATGTGTTTAAAGTGCTTGTGCAGATATTAAGTTTCACATAAATTCACATAGATATATAATCAATAAATCAATAAAATTGATCATTAAAAATGTTAATATAAAATAATGTGGAGAATCATCAATCAAAGCTAGGCATCACAAAGTGCAAAGTCCATATGCAGCAACAGAGAAACGAAAAGTCCATATAGCATTGGTGTCACTAAGTATAGCAGAGACTTGATAATGGTGCAGAAAAAGCCTTCACCTCCACACTTCACCCAGTGATCGAGTAAGGTACTCCTTACCGGAAATATATGACCCCTTGATTATAGGGGGTCACATAGACATGTAATCCACTCAGTATACGATCCTCAGCTCCTCAGCTCCACAGTACATATTTCTATGTCAAGCCTTTTAGAATACAGCTCGGATCTCGTGGTGGACATAAATAGAGCAGAAAGAGACTCTCATGGTGCAGTAAGTCTAAACATATCGCTTTTATTTTAAAAGGTTTACACTTACTAGAATTTCCATACATCAATTGCTTTATCACAAGTAAGCAGCGGGATGATGAGCACTGCCGAACGCCAGCGCTCCTCCAACCCGGAAGTGGCTACGGTCTCACGTTCCCGACGCACGTTTCGTCAGTACGAGCTGACGTCATCAGGGGATGATGTGACCGTATGTTTACTTCTCGTATATATTGAGAATGTGACCTGCTCGGCATCCAATCAAACTCCTTCAATCCTTACTCCACCCACGTATCTGATGTAATACACATTACGGGAGCCCGATTGAGGAAAAAAAGGAAGGCTATTTAAACATGCAGCATTCCAGCCGCAGTTTCTTCCTTTTAAATGGAGTTTGTCTCACATTATCCTGATATTAAACCCAATGCAAAAAGATGCTTAAATTTAAGCCATGGATCGCAACTATGCGAATTGGGGTTTAAATGGAATGCCTTGCATTATAATGATCAAAGAGAAAAACATTACATAAAAACTAATAACAATATTCTTTAATCCTGTTAAAAACATTCTTAAAACCAAAAATTGAAGAATTTGTATTAAGATTAAACTGAAACGATTATTTTAGAAAAATATAAAATATGTGTAAAAGATATAAAAAAGGTATATAAAAGATTATGAGGGACAAGTTAAAAATTGGATATAAAACAATTCAAATCAATTTCGATATTCATACCTAGAGGATGCAATGTGTTCATTTTGTATATCCATTGGGTCTCATTGATGGATATTTTTTGGGTCATGTTCCCTCCTCTCCAGTGATTGGTCACTCTGTCTATACCACAGAACGACATTTTGGAAGGGTCCTTGTTGTGGTGCAGACGAAAGTGGTTGGAGAGACTATGGAAGGACCACAAGACAATTATCAGTACGCATAAATGAACACATTAAAAACGTGAGAAAGGGGTTCCCAAAACATAGTCTCTCCAACCACTTTCGTCTGCACCACAACAAGGGCCCTTCCAAAATGTCGTTCTGTGGTATAGACAGAGTGACCAATCACTGGAGAGGAGGGAACATGACCCAAAAAATATCCATCAATGAGACCCAATGGATATACAAAATGAACACATTGCATCCTCTAGGTATGAATATCGAAATTGATTTGAATTGTTTTATATCCAATTTTTAACTTGTCCCTCATAATCTTTTATATACCTTTTTTATATCTTTTACACATATTTTATATTTTTCTAAAATAATCGTTTCAGTTTAATCTTAATACAAATTCTTCAATTTTTGGTTTTAAGAATGTTTTTAACAGGATTAAAGAATATTGTTATTAGTTTTTATGTAATGTTTTTCTCTTTAATCATTATAATGCAAGGCATTCCATTTAAACCCCAATTCGCATAGTTGCGATCCATGGCTTAAATTTAAGCATCTTTTTGCATTGGGTTTAATATCAGGATAATGTGAGACAAACTCCATTTAAAAGGAAGAAACTGCGGCTGGAATGCTGCATGTTTAAATAGCCTTCCTTTTTTTCCTCAATCGGGCTCCCGTAATGTGTATTACATCAGATACGTGGGTGGAGTAAGGATTGAAGGAGTTTGATTGGATGCCGAGCAGGTCACATTCTCAATATATACGAGAAGTAAACATACGGTCACATCATCCCCTGATGACATCAGCTCGTACTGACGAAACGTGCGTCGGGAACGTGAGACCGTAGCCACTTCCGGGTTGGAGGAGCGCTGGCGTTCGGCAGTGCTCATCATCCCGCTGCTTACTTGTGATAAAGCAATTGATGTATGGAAATTCTAGTAAGTGTAAACCTTTTAAAATAAAAGCGATATGTTTAGACTTACTGCACCATGAGAGTCTCTTTCTGCTCTATTTATGTCCACCACGAGATCCGAGCTGTATTCTAAAAGGCTTGACATAGAAATATGTACTGTGGAGCTGAGGAGCTGAGGATCGTATACTGAGTGGATTACATGTCTATGTGACCCCCTATAATCAAGGGGTCATATATTTCCGGTAAGGAGTACCTTACTCGATCACTGGGTGAAGTGTGGAGGTGAAGGCTTTTTCTGCACCATTATCAAGTCTCTGCTATACTTAGTGACACCAATGCTATTTGGACTTTTCGTTTCTCTGTTGCTGCATATGGACTTTGCACTTTGTGATGCCTAGCTTTGATTGATGATTCTCCACATTATTTTATATTAACATTTTTAATGATCAATTTTATTGATTTATTGATTATATATCTATGTGAATTTATGTGAAACTTAATATCTGCACAAGCACTTTAAACACATGTTTGAGCGCAACACTCCCCTCTTTTATAAATCGTATAGCACCACTGCTTTTTTGTTTGCTGCTCACAGTAAGGAAGAAATTCCTTATAAAGTCACAATTAAGATACATAGGATTTGTATTTTATTTATCTATTTATTTACCAATTAATTTTCTCACAATATCACGGTATTAACCATTTGCGCAGTTTCTTTTGGTTTTCACCAAAAATCTTTTTTATCTACTCAGAACAGGCCTCGCCATGGTCGACCAAAGAGGTTCAGTGCACATGCTCTGTTGTCATATCCAGAGGTTGTCTTTGGGAAATAGATGTGTGTGTGGTGGCAACCAGGTGAGGTGAGGAGTACAAAGACAAGTGTGTTTTGCCTACAGTCAAGTATGGTGTTGGGAGTGTTACGGTCTGGGGCTGCATGACACTGAGGAGCTACAGTTAATTGAGGGAACCATGAATGCCTACATGTACTGTGACATACTGAAGCAGAGCATGATCCCCTCCCTTCAGAGACTGGGCCACAGGGCAGTATTCCAACATAACAACCCCAAACACACCTCTAAGACGATCACTGCCTTGCTAAAGAAGCTGAGTGTAAAGATGATGGACTGGCCAAGCATGTCTCCAGACCTAAACCCTATTGAGCATCTGTGGGGCATCCTCAAACGGAAGGTAGGGGAGCGCAAGGTCTCTAACATCCACCAGCTCCATGATGTCGTCATGGAGAAGTGGAAGAGGACTCCAGTGGAAACCTGTGAAGCTCTGGTGAACTCCATGACCAAGATGGTTAAGGCAGTGCTGAAAAATAATGGTGGCCACACAAAATATTTACACTTTGGGCCCAATTTTGACATTTCCACTTAGTGGTGTACTCACTTTTGTTGCCAGCGGTTTAGACATTAATGGCTGTGTTGAGAAAATTGAGGGGACAGAGAATTGACACTGTTATACAAGCTGTACACTCACTGCTTTACATTGTAGCAAAGTGTCATTTCTCCAGTGTTGTCACATGAAAAGATATAATAGGGGTGTACCTACTTTTGTGAGATACTGTATGTGTACTTTCTGTAGACATATGACATTTATGTGTGGGAGAATATTGAGATGTACAAAATCATAGATACGGTAATATAGCAAACCCCCTTTTAAAAAAAACACCTAATTTTTTTTTTTTTTTTAATATCCAATGCCAGTAGTGATTAGTAAAATGATGATTAACATACTATATGTATGTACAAGGTAACAAACACTGTCTTTCTCGGTCATTGGATGCAACTTACATGTTCTGCATTGCAGCCACTGGTGACCTTCATTCCAGGACATAAAGCAATTGCTGCCTTTTCATTGTTAAATATTCGGAACTGGATAAAACCGCCAGCAATTTCATCTGAAGAATACAGTTGTAGATTCACTATTTAAGGAAATCATTACTTGGATATACTATATACAGTATATATAGGTAGGAGATACAGTTTAATAGCCCATTGACAAGTTCATGGGTATTGGATTTAATACATAAATTACTGTTTCTAGAGCTGTTACTCATGGTAATCAGTTGAATTTGTTTTTTTTTTTTTTGAAGCTTGGGTCTTTGAATGGTAACAAGGTATCTAGGCTCTAGACAAAATCGTTAAAATGTCCTTTGCTGCAATGCAGCCACCGCAGGTAAGAAATTTTTGCAGGTTTTTTTGAAAAGTATCAAATTAATGAATAAGCCAGTCCACTAGCCGGGCACAGTTAAAGTGGTCCTAAAGGCAGAAGTTTTTTTAATTTAATGCATGCTCTGCATTAAGGTAAAAAACCTTCTGCATTCTGTACCCCTGTTATACTTACCTGAGCCTGGTCTCGATTCAGTGATGTGCACGAGAGCAGCGGCTCTCTCAGCCCCCCCCCCTTCTCATTGGGTCAGGAGGGAGCAGCGGGAACAATTAAAGCGTTTGTTACCCCAACACTTCATATGCTTGATATGAGCCTGCTGTACCATGTACTTGTATGAGAAAGTATCAGGTTCTCTTTGCTTTCCTTAATTGAAATCCCTTGTGTTTCTGCCAGTCCCCTTGCTTTCCTATCAAAAACCACACTAGGCAGGAGAGCACAACGTGGTCAGTTCTCTAGCTGTGCTGGGAACTCAGTGTTCTCTCCTCCAATGACCAGACTTGTCCTGACACGCCCCTACTGCACAGCCATTCACTGGGAAGCTCAGTGTGCTGCTGCTTCTCCTCCTCCCCAGCTCTTATGCAGCTGAGAACAGAGGGAATGTGATCATTTATTTAAAAAAAAAAAGGAAAAGGGTATTTATCATGTTTTCTTTTTTTTTTAATCTATACACAAATGTTTTGCATTTCTATTATTTTTTAAACTAAATGGGATGTTTTACAAGGTGATTGTTTACAATCACTTTAACTCCAGCTACTTTCAATGACAGCAAGTGAGGCGGGAACAGGGCAGGTTCGCGCTACGATCTGTGTGTTAATGTTAATGCTCGGGAGCAAGCCTGCGTGAGTGCTTCCATAGCACGCGGTGAGGGGGGAGGAGCCAGGTGCGCCAGCGGGGGAACCGAGAAGAGGAGAATCAGGGCTGCTCTGTGCAAAACCATTGAACAGAGCAGCTAAGTATTACATGTTTGTTATTGTTATTTAAAATAAATTAGCATTTGCAATTGTTTTGGATCGGACCAGAACCGTACGAGATTATATCTGCCCTGGCCTAATTTTGATACGATGTGTGCACACACAGAGAAAAATCATACACTGCTTCATTTCTACTGCGTGAGTGTGTTATACATTGTTGTTAGTGTCATGAGCTAGTACGTCATAAGCATAATGTTATCTGTTCACTTGCAGCTTCGTGATTGGTCATGTCAATTATGAGGAAAACTCCCTCCAAACGATGAATATTATCTTGTTGGGTGTTGTCTTCTGTGAAGTCGCCATCTTTGTCACACGGATTACATCTCGGTGGGAGGCAGGGGCGTAACTACAGGGGTTGCAGGGGTTGCAATCGCTACCGGGCCCCATGCTCCAGGGGGCCCGGTAGCAAACCAGTGGGTGAACTTCCAGGATCGCAAAGGTCACACTTGCGACTGGACCCTGGCATTGCACCACTGTGGGGAGGCCCCAAGATTGCAGGAAGGGGGCCCACAAGATTGCAGGAAGGGGGCCCACTGCAGAACTTGTGAAAGAATCCTGCTGTGGGACCGTAATAAAAGGCCATGCAACGAGTGTAAAGAGCCCCAGGATTAGTGGGAAGAGCCCTGGGCATGAAGGTAAGGGCCCCGGCCAGGGGTCTGGGGGGCCCTTCATGGTTTCTTGCATCAGGGCCCTGAAGGTTCTAGTTACGCCTCTGGTGGGAGGTGGGGGGGGGGGGTATCTACTAACGGCCATTTTGAGTAAGGAGTACAAAAAACATATCTACATGTATAAAAAATAGACATTTTGCCTAATTCATCACAGTGTTCATTACATTCCTTCGCAATATGGGATGCATCATAATTTTAAATAGGCATTTCACTATAACCATTGATTACATCCATTACACAATCACTTTAAATGGCCAGAGCTTTGGAAGTCGTAGTGGTAGAGACAGCCTTTCTATGAAATAAGGTTCATACCAGAACATTAGACAATGGCCATCTGTGCCAGTTAGCTGAACAAGAATTGTATTTAAATATTTTTCTAAAACCATGTTTGTTCCTACAGAGGGGAAAGCTCTTCAATAAGAAATTGGCTGGGAAAACCCATTCTGGCCAATAAACTTCTCTCCAAGAAAGTACAGCCTTGGTGCCTATGCCAGGGATGTGGAGATAGATTCCCATCTATGTTTGAATGGGACAAATATTTCTGTCTGTGGCATGTCCCCGGCCAGCATGCAATAGGTAAGGACCCTTGCTCTTTGCATGAAAACGGTGGTCTCTCTTCAGATGTCAGACCCACCTCCTCCTGAATCAAAGCTAGATCTCTCCTATCAGCAGTGAGCATTAGCTGATTGCATAGCTATAGGTCTGACTTAATAGTGACCAATCATATTTTTTTCTGTTCAAACTGGAATTTGAAAATTTTAATTGCATTAACGTTTTTGGTCAATTAAATTAGTAATTTAGTGCACACTGATAAAAAAGGCCGGACAAGTATTGATTACTGACCTATCACAAGCACCTACTGACCTATTAGGGAGCTTATTAACAAGAATATAACTTTGCACATTATTTTCCTGATGTGGATAGCCTTAATGTACAGTGCAAAAGCATACAGAAAAAACATACTTTTCGCATGGGGTGCGTTCAGTCTGACCGTCTCCTGTGCACTTCCCTTATCGTAAACAACTGGCGCAGAAGGTCCATTATTGGCTGGACACGTCCCAACATTAAATTTTACAGGATATTTCTGGAAGAAACACAAATAGTTTTACATTAAGTGAGGGTATAAGTGTTCTAAGATCACCAGGAAAAAACTCCTATCAGATATTCTAACCCCTGCATGGGTGTCACTGTTGGTTTTTACCCTTTCATAACCAATAAAAATGATTACAACAGAAATATTTGGTTTTCCATGGACATGTAAGGATTGGTTCAAAGAAAACTGAAATGTCTTGTGAGTTGACTCTCCCACCTGTTTTCTTTATCTGGCTGAGAGACTCTGTCAGGATCTATTTTCCACCTTTATCACCATGAAGAATTACCCTCACTTCCTGTCCATGTGAGGGGCGATGGACAGAACAATAAATAGGGGAATGGAGACAAAGACAGCAATGACTTCCTTACAGAGGTTCTAAACACTCTCTACTCAAAAAATGAAAACAATGTTTGCCTTGAGTTATGATTTAGAGCAGAACTAGACTCTCTCAATCATTAAGTATTTTTAATCCTTATGTTGCTAGCATTAGTAAATAGATTGTAAAGTATATTACATTTACTTATTTCTTCAGTTGCTTTCTCATACCTTTTGGGTACCTACCCTATAGCATTAGTCCATAATCGTCTCCAGTTAATCATATTCAGTGAACACAAGGCATTCTCTGATTGGACGAGGTAGAGAGGAGGGGCGGTGACATTACAATCTACATCTTGTCCAATCCGAAAATAACTTGTATTCATTAAAAAAACACAAGGCATTCTATGAATGGTGGTGGTGCTGAACGAGTGACACCCTGTTGTCAGCGTGCAGTTGGGCAACCACCCGTATAGGACCTGAGCATGACTATAATAGTAGAGTAAATAAATTCCAAATGAATTCCAAATTATAGTAGATAATCAAATGTGTAGTTTCCTGCTGTTTGTTTACCTTATATAGATTAAAGAGATTCCCTCCATGGGCTGAAAGGATGTCACTTTTTGTGTAATATCGAAGAAAAGCAGTGTCTTTCCACAGGGGCAGTGGAGTCTTGTTTGGCACGTGCCATAAACCCACATTATTGGCATCAATATCATAATAGCCGGGATTCTGTGTGCATAAAGAACATAAAAGGGCATATTCATTCCATTCATTTCTCCTGCTGGATGTTTGGTTGATCTATGCATCACTTTATTGATCTGGTCACAATATCATTGTACAGTTATTCTTGATAACCTAAAGGTCCCATGCATGTTCTATTTCTTTTTCTGATGCATGCAATGCTCTCAAAAAGTGCAAGGTATAGCACTGGGAACAGGGAATTATTGTGGTTGTGGGCAAAACAGATATGGTCGCTAAATGTTGAAATATAAAAATAGAAGAATGTCTGTAATTCCCAAATTTCTATATAATTTTAACAGAAGGATACAGATAAATCCAGTATATCAATTTCCCTCAAATAGACACAAAAAAGTAATAAAAATTCACTGAGTATTAGGCCTTTTAGTATTTGTTACCTTGTAGTCATCACTGGTTGCTCCATCTGCTAAACCAAATGTATTGTAGTTTGCCCAGTTCCCATCTCCCTCTGGGTTGTTTTCATTGTTGCCTTGTTGGCTGGACCAGCGATCACCAACTGTGCACTTTCCATTATTATTGTTCTCATGAATACTGGCTACTAAGGTCCAGCCTCCACCATCAGTAGTCATGTCACAGAAGGTCTGGTAGGAAATGCCGTGCTCAGTAGTCAATGTATAAATCCCATCTGTCATCATAGAAATAATCATGATTCATCACACTATATTTTATGATTTGTCTCATTATATCACCCAAACCCATATTCCTCGCTCCTTCCAAGACCTCCTGTTCTCTAGTTTCCTTGTTTACTCCTTCTATGCTCACCTCTAGGACTTATCCAGAGCCTCTTTCATCCTCTGGAACTTCCTACCCCAATATTTCCAGCTATCTCCTACTCTGACCACCTTTGGCGATTCCTGAAAACACATCTGTTCAGGGAAGCCTATCCTGCCTTTACCTAAAAACTGGACTTTTAATTTTCCATCAGCTCCCCTTTTCACAGGTACTGTATATGTGTTTATATTTCTTGAGTCTCACCTCTCCCATTATTGTCATACTGATGGATTTCCTTGCAGCTTCTGTGCCTTTGATACCTGATGTTAGATGGGAATGAATTTAGATTGTTGCTTGCTTGGTCCTCATTCCAACATGCCAAGAGATTTAAGATGTTTTGTTTCTTCTGAAGAATGGAGACATTATCTGAAGGAACATAACATTAAAAGAGAAGAATCAGATTAATTTTGTTTTTTTGTTTTTTTAAATCATGCTTACCTAGGTGGATGCAGCATTGCTCCAATGCTGCATCTGTCCCCTGCCGGTTCTAACACCGCCGATCGCTCGGTTCTCTTCGCTCTGTTAGCAGAGAGCTGGTGACTGTCAGTCATCGGCTCTTTCCTCCCCCCCCCCCAAGCTCACTGGAATGCTGGGCTGTGGAGGGGGTGGGAGTGGCCGGCTTAACCGCTGAGACCAACAACAGGTCACAGGAGAACGGACTGCCAACGAGCTTTGGTTGTACTTCTCCTTTGAGGCTACAATGTTGTATTTTACCAGTTATGTAATACTACAAATAAAATATATTTTTTTTGCAAAGCAGGCTATTTCAACCTTTTTACCCCGAATGAACCCTTGAAAAAATGTTGGGGTCTCAGCAAATCCTTACAAAATATTATTTTATCTACTGCTCATGACTTACAGTATTAGTATGATCAGTTATTTGTGGAAAGTTTAAAATAAAAGAATAAAGAATGTGGCATACCTCGGGTATTTGACAACTAGAGCAGGTCACTTTTGTGCAAAAATGAAAGCGGCCCATGAAGTGCCCCATTAACCCATAGTGACTGATTGTCACAGACTGGAAATGGAAGGAAAACTTTTATAAACAACTTGGATGCAAACTCATTGCAACTAGAACACTGATCAGTTTTTAAACCAACTGGCTGCCATGGCAATGATTTTTAACATGAGGCTTACTGTATGTGATAGGCAGCATGAAGAGCGTTCAGCATCAGAAACAGATTTGTTCTAAAATGACAAATTTTCTGACAAAAGAGTATGAACTGGTTAGATCTACAGCAACGTCTAGATGTAACAGATCTCCCTCTATTCATCTCATTGTTTTGTTTTCAAGTTTGATATTTCCTGACCATATCATAATCCTATGGAAAGCTAAAGTATAACTCAAGGAAAAACATTTTCCTTAATTTTGGACAGAGATGGATTAGAACACCTGTCATTTTTTATTGTTGTCTGTTCCCCTGTTGTGGAGATTCATCCTCTCTATTTGTCCTGTTTATCATTATCAATGAAAGTTAAAGTAAAAGAAATCCCAAATTTTGGGCTGTCCCCAGAAAAGTAATAGAGGGTACATCTTCCTAGGGGGGCACTAGTTCTGGGGTGGCCTCAGGGTCCCCAAGGGATTCCCTTTATTCTGCAGGGATTTTCTCTCACTTCCTGTTTTGGCTAGGGGACAGAATGTGAAGGTAAATCTTCCCAATGGGGCAAAGATGGCAAAAAAACAAGCCAACAGGGGTTATAACCTTCCCTTACTCTATCCAAAATGAAAAAAAAAAAAAAGTTTTGCCTATAGTTCTACTTTAAAGCAGAACTAAGGTAAACCTTTTTTTTTTTTCATTTTGGAATAGATTAATAGAGGGTTTCACCTGATCAGGTTTTTTCCATCTTTGTCCCTTTGGGAAATTTCCCTTCATTTCCTACCTCGCTGAGCAAGATGGAGTCCGCCGGGCGGAAAGCCCATGTAAAAGGCCCCAAAGTGAGGGGAACCCCAGTTGTAACCAGGGTCCCCAGAGCTAGTGTTTCTAATTAGATGATTTCTCTATTCCTGTTTTGGAGACAATCCAAAATTTTGAATTTTCTTTTAGTTTCACTTTTAGTGCAAAATGAGGGCACAGACGGAAATAAAAACTGACTTATACTTTAATTAATAGCACACTCTATTAAAGACTATTTTATTGCACAAACTACACAGTAGTAATGTATTAAAAAAAATCAGATACTTGCCCGTAACACCTTTAATTACTTGGTGCCAACTTGCTCCAGTGCAGAGAGCATACTGTATCCCTGAATGTCTTCTGTCTGTAGCAATATTGAACTACATTTTCTGTTTTAAGTCAAAATGAATGTCTATGCAAGTCGCCTCCAGGTCGCCCCGAAGTAGTACTTGTGTCGCTCCTATTTGAACCGGCCCTGTACTACACTATGGGAGCGACGGTGCACGACTTGTCAGGCTGACCAAGTCGCCTGACAAGTCGTACCAGTGTGAATAGACACTAAAGGTTTTTGTTTTTAGATAGAGTGGAGAGGGGAAGGGAAAAAAACCCCTGTCAGGGTCCTTTTGTGCCCCATTCAAGAGATCTTCCTTCAAGAAGAGGAGTCATAGCGGGGGTAGTCTGGCAGAGTATGGGGGGTGTAGAAGTGAATAGGTGGCTTTATTACCACCCAAATCACTCCCAACAGAATGTCTGGAGTGTTTTTAAAAGCCCTTGCTTTACCAGCTGCCATTGGTAGACAAATGGTTAAACAGCCATGACTAAAGGATGCTTGAACTTATGTGTTTATTTATTTTTTTACTGGTACTGGCAGGCCTTCTAGATCACCCCAGGGCTCCCAGAACTATCTATGTTAATACCATCTTCCTAAAGATGTCTAACTGAGCAGAGAACTGATAACTTGTGGTTTTTAAAGCACTGCATATGGAAAATTTTGGGTACTGAAGTTTGTCACCGTTTCACAGGCGTATGTAACTTTAAGTGTAGCCAGAGCAGCCCTTCAGCTGGAGGAGTGGGCCCCTTAGCTTTGGGCTGTGTGTGGATTTCCCAGCTCACCCTACCCCCTCCTCCTGGCAGCAGCAGAGCCTGTGAGCAGCAAGGGGAACTGATGATATGACTGCAATGGAACATGGGTTTTGTAGTCCTGGGGGAGCGCAGTTCTACAGAGAGGAATACAGCCCCAAACTACAGGAGCTGGGAGAGCCCTGCAAAGTAGGAGGAGGAGGAGAGAGCAGACTTTTCCCGGGCTCTTGGAAGGAAACTGGGTCTTTTGTGTGGGCAAACAAAATGGCCCCTGCCCTCACTTATAACTGGCCTATTTAACACATATTTACTGTTTGTAATCTTCAGACCTGAAATGTGCATTTTAACATGTGTGCAAAAACTGAAAAATGACTCTGGTAGTAAAGCTGAAGTTTAGTTAAAAATATTTTTTCTCCACAGCTATAGTTACATTGCCTGTAATGAAGGCTGTCCCATGATGCGCAGGCTGTTGGATTCTGTAGACATCTTCGCTGAAGGGCTGCCCTGTCCTCTTTCTGCTGCTGAACTTCCAGCACTGTGGGGGTTAACAGCTTTGGGTGTAATCAGTGAAAGAATGTTTCTTGATGGAAAAGAGGACAGGAGCAGTGTGTGTCCCTATCAGATTATCTTAATGTTTGTTTTACAAGGCCAATTACATGTAGCCAGGGGATTCCAGTGGCAAGAATCTGCGAATGATTGAGGCTTGCAAACATTAGTGGCTGCTGAGCCTATTTAACCACTTCCAGACTGCCCACTGCATATATACTGCGGCAGGGCAGACTGGCTGCGCAAAATCATGTATGTGATTTTGTGCACAGGATTTTGGGGGCGTGTGCGCTGCCGGAGCACCACTCCTGCTGTTATTGGACACAGCGGGAGCCAATCAGCAGGTCCGGCGGCCGCAATGGCTGCTGGGACCCGCTGATCATTCAGCAAAATGAGAGAACGGTGGTCTGCCTGTGTAAACAAGGCAGACCGCTGTTCTGTCAGGGAGGAAAATAGAGATTTGTTTCAGCTAAGCTGAAACACAGATCTCGCTTTTCCTCTTGTGCATCCACTCCCTCCCCCCCCCCACAGTTATAAAGCACTCCCTAGAAGCACACTTAACCCCTTGATTACCCCCAGTGTTAACCCCTTCCCTGCCAGTGTCATTTATACAGTAACAGTGCATTTTGTTTAGCACTGATCACTGTACCGGTGTCACTGGTCCCCAAAAAGTGTCACTTCAGGCCTAATTTACTATAGCACCTAGTTGGCTAATGGGTGAACAAATGGTCACAAATGGCTAAAACTAGTCAGAAATGGTGTTCACTATAGCACGCAGTGAATTTTTACTCATATTGGTGATTTGCACATGGAAATAATATTTAAAGCTTAATTTCATAGATTAAATGGTTCCTAAACATGTGGTATGTTGTTTGGAGATTATCTGCTTTTAAATTTCTCGAAATATTGTTGTGAAAGCAGAAATATGCTTGAAAGTCTGAGAAGAGATAAATTCACCCTGTTTTTAGAGCATGCTCAGACTAGAAAATAAGCCACAAACTTACTTTAGTTGAGGTCTCAAGTGTTTTAATTGGGAGTAATTAAATGTAGAATGACTATTTCTTCTCCTTATTCTTAGTGAATTAGGCCCTTAGTGTCAGATTTGTCCACCGCAATGTCACAGTCACTAATCTCCGCCATTACTAGTAAAAACAATAAACGAAATAAAAAATCCATAAATCTATCCCTATAACTTTTGGCAAACCAATCAATATACACTTAATTAGGATTTTTTTTTACCAAAAATATGTAGCAAAATACATATTGGCCTAAATTGATGAAAAAATTAGATTTCTAAAAAAAAAATTATTGGATATGTTTTATAGCAGAAAGTAAAAATATAAATATATTTTTTCAAAACTGTGGTTCTTTTTTTGTTTATAGCACAAAAAATAAAAACCAAAGAGGTGATCGAACACCAGAGGAAAAAAGATATCAATTTTATTTGTGTACCGCGCAATTGTCCATTAAAATAACGCAGTGCCGTATCGCAAAAAATGGCCTGGTCATTAAGGGGGTAAAAACCTTTGGAGCTGAAGTGGTTAAACTACACAATGCGGTTAGCTCTGGTTAGGGAAGGATGTCTGAACTTGCATACAGCTGACTGAGTTAAGACTCAAGACATCCATCCTGAACCACAACTATCCGCTCTGTGTGCAGATACATGCGAACAGCGGAGGCCGCTGTCAGTACTTTAAATAAGCTGAGCAGCCACTGCTATTCGCATGCCCCGGTCATTTCAGCTGAAAGAATTAGCTGGCTGCATAAACAGTCGCATGAAGGAGGCATTTGTGGGGCTCAGCCCGTAGTCAAATTATCAACCCCCACAGCCCCAGGTTTTCAGCATCAGGAAGAGGACAGGGCAGCCCTGCAGTACAGCTTTCTACAGAATCCGACAGCCTGCACATCATGGGACTTCCTATAATTACAGGTAAGTGATGTAACTAAGGCTGTAGTGAAAATAGGTTTTTTAAGCTAAACTTCAGATTTCAGGTGTACTAAAGCCAATAAAGTTTTCTTTTTACTTTGAGATAATTAAAGCCATTTTGAGATTTATTTCTGTGTCCCATGTGAGAGATTTACCTTCATTTATATCCTCGACATACAACATGTAAGAGGTCATACTAAATGTAAGAGGTCATCTCACCAAAGTGAAGAAAAATCCCCTGGTAGACAGTTGTCCCTGGACAAATGTCCCAAATGGAAGATTTCTGTAGTAGTGTCACTAAGGGGGTGTGGACTGCACCCGGGTGACACCCGCCAGTGGTAGCTACAGGGGTCGCAGGGGTCTCAATTACGACCCCCCCCCCCTGCTCCAGGGGTCCCTGTCACATTATTCCATGTCACACTGTGTCACTGGAGAAAAGTAAACTCAGTGGGCCAAGGATTTATAGTCTTCTCTTGCAGACAAGATGGGGCACTGTGGCGAGGGATGGACTACAATCCCCATGATGCTTTGTGTAGGTGTACAGTCATGGGATGCAGCGTAGGGTTCTGAGCTTACTTTTTCCCAGCAACACAGTGTGACTGGGAAGGTTGAGTGGAGAGCAACACTTGTAGTTCAGGAGGTGGGCAGAGGTGTGGGCAGCAGAGAGGGGGACTTCTATAATGCTTAGTGGAGCTGAGAGTATACATAAGGTGAGCTGCCTGAAGACTGCAGAACAAACGTATGGCGATTATTCAGCTACTGCCCGACAATGTTTTTTTGTGTGTGTTGCATGGTGCTGCAAGTGCCTGTTGTATGTGCACTGCAGCATTGCCTCTGGTTGTGCCAAAGAGCCCTCAGAGCCGAGGCAGGCTCATTCTGGAGATCTATACAGTTCTATGCTGGGGAATGGGGGCTAGAAATTAGTTGTCTGTACTAAAGCGAGGGGGCGGGGTCTTGTGACACCATGTTTTATCAGCAGGTGACACCAACCCCAGTGACACCACTGGAATTCCCCACACCTGTTCTGCAGCTTTAAAAGTTTACATTCTCTCTCACTTGGTAACAGTGGTCATCTGGAGCAGTGACACCAATAAAAACCTGATTGAGTTTTTTTAACCCTTTCACACTTTATCCTAATGTATATGGTTATTAAACATGGTTATTAAATACAGTTTAGGTCCTGTTCACACTACTTCAATGTGTGCTGTGGTGCTTTGTGCAGAAAAAATGCAGCACTACCTATTTTTTCAAGCATTAAAATGTTACTAAACCCAAGACCTTACATTTATTATATCTGCTCTCCCACACTACACAGAACATGGAAATGCAATTATTTTAGTAAATATTAACTAAATACCTTTTCTCATCAGCAGTTAGAGCAGCCTTGTAACTTTTATCAGTGTCTGGGTAAAGCTTGTAGGGAGGAGTTTTTATTCTGCTCTCACTGTCCTATAAGGCTGCATGACCCCTGACCCTCTGTCTGGACAGTGGTGAATGGTCCTGTGCTGATCACATGCACCCTCCCAAGAAAAAAAAAACTCTAGCAATCCACACCAAACTGAGCATGTACAGCTTGTCCCCTAGCCTCTGTTCTATCAGGAGATGGTTTGGGGACTGTGGAAAAAGAGGAGGAACAGAGAAGACAGGATCAAACTGTTTTTTTTTTTTTTACACAATGCAGAGGATTAACCCCTTTGGTTTTCACAGGGAGTATAACAAGCATGCTTTATTGCATTTACATACTGATTTTACTGTTGTTGGTTTAATAACACTTTAAGGTTCATTATTGCTGATTGGTCCGCCTAATGCAGGGCACCACAACACATCTCAATGCATGTAAATTGGATTGCAGTTTTGGGATTTGTATTCCAGCTAAAGGACTTTGACAATTTACTTACCACAATGAGCAGACTGTCCCTCAGTAAATAGAAGGCCAAACAAAACCACAATGCGCAGCAACATCTTTCATCTGGCAGTGCAGTAACTATCAATGAACTATAATAAATAAAATGCTTTAAATACATACACATATATTACTGTATACATATAGCACAAAGAGCCAGTTTTGAGGTTTGTTACATGAAATGCTTGGAATCAGGGTTGTTTAAATTTACTTAAAGCTCAAATAAATCAACTAAATGTTTTCCAAGTGCATCAAAGCAAAAGGTGTGCAAAGTGTTACAGTTCATTTTCTTTAGAAAAAAAAGCCTGTCCTCAGCTTACATGCCAGGGATGTGCGGTGAGGTCAGTGGCTGGTGAGGCACTGGTTACTATTACAGCTAGATATACACAGGATAGATATTCACAACTTACATATTCTATTCTCATTATGTAGGTGATTGCAGTTCTACTAGTTCTACTAGTTACACTCATTTAACAAAAATATTTACTAATGCTGCCCCTTTAAGATGTTTTTCAGTCACCCTTTTTGATGATGTTGGAAACAATATTACTAGCAAGATGACAATAAAGATTGTAAAAAAAAATAAATAAAACATGTCCCTTTAGCCCAGGTTCACACTGGGGCGACCTGTCAGGCGACCTGGTCGCCTGACTGGTCGGCGTAGGTCGCCTTCCATAGAGAAGCTGCGGACCCGTTCTAATAGGAGCGACACAAGTCGCTCCGACTTAGAAAAAGGGTCCGGAGCTTCTTTGGGGCGACCCGGAGCGACCTGCATAGACTTCAATGTTATGAAGTCCGTGCCGGCCGCTCCGAGGTCGCGGTGCGAGCAGCGCGCCGCGACCTATGAGGTCGCCCGGCAAAGTAGCGTCGCCCCAGTGTGAACGGGGCCTTATTTTCTGAAGCCAGAAATATAACAATAATATGCATTAATAAACAAGTAAACAATAAAGGGTTCAGCCCCCGTTCACACTGGGGCGACCTGTGAGGCGACCCGGTCGCCTCACAGGTCGCCGCAGGTCGCCTCCCATAGGGAAGCTGCGGACCCGTTCTGATAGGAGCGACACAAGTCGCTCCGACTCAGAAAAAGGGTCCGGAGCTTCTTTGGGGCGACCAGGAGGCGACCGCCATAGACTTCAATGTTACGAAGTCCGTGGCGGCCGCTCTGAGGTCGCGGCGCGCTGCTCGCACCGCGACCTCGGAGGTCGCGGTGCGAAGTAGCGTCGCCCCAGTGTGAATGGGGGCTTAGGGTTATTTACTAAAAGGTGAAATGCAGGAGATTTTAAAACAAACAGTGAAACAGTCCAACTAAAAAAAATATATATAATGTTTGGGGGTTCTGAGTAATTTTCTAGTAAAAAAAATGATGCTTTTACATGTAAGAGAGAAGTGTCAGAATTGGCCTGGGTGGTAAGTGGTTAATTACCATAAGTAAGTAATGTACAAATAATTATTATATGTTGTTTTTAACCACTTAAGCCCCGGAAGATTTTACCCCCTTCCTGACCAGGGCTGCGTGACTTTAACGGACAATTGCGCGGTCGTGCGACGCTGTACCTAAACGAATTTGACGTCCTTTTTTTCCCACAAACAGAGCTTTCTTTTGGTGGTATTTGATCACCCGTCCGATCATGCGCTATAAACAAAAAAAGAGCGTCAATTTTGCAAAAATAACAATATTTTTCAAAATTTTTTATATGAAATTCCCCAAAAAAAAATGTAAAAATCAAATTTTTTTAACATTTTCAGCCAAATTGTTTTATGCTACATATGTTTGGTAAAAAAAAAAATTGCAAAAAGCGTATTTTGATTGGCTTGCGCAAAGGGAAAGATTTTTGTCATTTTTGTTGTTTTTTTTTAACGCGTAATGGCGGCGATCTGCGATTTTTTTCATTGATTTCAAGATTTACACCTTGCACTTTATTTATATTTCTATATTTCATTTTTTGTATGGTCACACCTGAGCACATTTCACACTTTAGAATTGCAGGGAATTGGGATGAGAATTTTGAACTTTAGGCAGAAGTAGTGCAGCTGAAAGGGAGAATTATTCCAACTCTGCTACCTTGGCCTCAAGTTTTCAATTCCCTTTTCTATTTCCTGTAATTCTCTCTTTATGAAGTAGACCCTATAATCTAATAAGTAGGCGGAGATTAATTATGCGGAGTGGGCAGAGCTTCATGGAAGTGGGTGTGGTAAGTAATTGATAGCTGCGCTGCAAAGTGTCCCTGGAAATTTTTTTCAAATGTTGGCAACTATGCTATGACTCTCGAAGCTCGATTGTTATTTCTTTTATGTTCATAGCTTTGCCTCCCCTGACTGCATGTCCCTGATTGCATGCTGTAGAGAAGGTCCGTAGTCCTCTGGAAGCAGTGGTTTCTCTGCAGCATTCCAACATGCCTTTTGCAAAGTCAGAGCTAGGGCTCTCCAATCAGCAGGGAGTATGAACTGCACTAATTGCAGAGCTATAGATCTGACTCAGGGGTTTGCCAGGTCTTTTTTGAGAGACCACCACTTACAAAGGACAAGGGTTCTCTACACAATGCAGTCAGGGGACAGGCTTTTCTACTCAGGCTGTGGCTGCTTTCTAAAGAAAATAAACTATACATTATCTTCTTTCAGGGCCACTCATCGGTATGGCTGTCAAATTGGGATGAGCAGCTCTGTCTGTATAGTTGCTCCTTTTCCATAGACATGAATGAGCTCCCTGCACTCAGCACCTGGCGGCTCCAGATGCTTAAAGACATGGCCCATTCACAAACTACAAGTGTAGGTGCCTGTGTGAATAAAGTCTAATCATTTTACATTAAATATAGATCCTATTGCATAGTGATGATGATGAACATATGCTATTTCATTCTCCTCTCTATTGTTATTGAAATCTATAGTTGAAGAGTGGCGCATTATTTTTCAATATGGAAAACTATGAAATAAGTTGTTTTGGGCATAATCACTTCAAGGCCAGGAAAAATAACCACCAAAAGTCAGCAGATCCAAAAATTAAAAGTATAACACCAAAACATAATTTTTAGCACACTAAAAATAAGTGTTTCCCTTGTCTAAGAAAATGAGAGTAGTTACCTCCAGTTGATACACAAACAGTAAAAACGTAGTTCTAACTTATCCCAACTATATCCCAAAAAAAAAAAAAGTTTCAAGTGAACAATGTGAATAGAATTTTTACGTAACCTCTCAAAAGGTGATGCCTGATCTTATGGTACCACTTAACCTACCCCTTAACTTGAAGATACCTCTAACCATAACCTTAATGCTGTATTTAAAAAAAACAAAAAATAATATATTGCAACTTATAATTTCTTAAATATATGATAGCTGCATTTGTTTTTTTTAGGCTTGTTTTCCTTTATTTTTACCTGATGATCGTGGTCAATATCACACTTCCCATCTTAGGATGTCTCAATTTTGGGTGGAGGAAAAATAAAAGGTCCATTTGCCAGCATCATTGTTAATGGGGAGAGGGTAATGTTAGAAAAACTAGCAGATTTAGATGGACTTGACTAACCAATTACAGGGGAACTCCAGCTAACACTTTTAGGCCGTTACAGCAACAGTTTTCTTTTCCCTTTTGGGATAAAGGTTTTATATAAATTATTAAAAACCAACCATTGTAAGCACACCTGTCAGTGTTAATTTGTCTTGAAACTCTAACTGCTACTTTTGCTGAACAATTTGCTCTGTTGAAAATAACAGACCTACAGGCCAGATCACTAGGTGAACATATAGGAAAGAAAGATTAAAAAAAAGGACAACATGCGCGCGGTGCCCGGAGTGGACATGTTCTGACGGAGCTCCGACCGCCGCTGGCTTTCCCCAGTATAACATCAGAGATAGCAGAAGCGGATCTCGGCTCCTCCGGCGGGAACAGACAGTATGCAGCGGAGAGCACCGGGACCGATCAAACGGAACCCACCCAGATCGAGCACTGCGACTCGCACGGGTAAACAGGCTCAGGCCCTGCGCGGGCCGCACCTCTAAAAATGGCGTCAGGGCAGCAAGGGCGAAGCTACTCTGCGGCCTTGCCACACAGTTGCGGCTTCTTCCCCAGAGGCATCCACATCTCGGCAGCCACCCTTGAAACCGAAAGTATGCCAACCTCCAGACCCTTTCTCTTCCCAGTCCCAGGAAGAATTTCCAACGGCACAGGGTGGTGGGCCCCCGCAATTTTCCCCGGCCTCTACAGATAGGGGGGATGGCCCTGATGAGGCTGGATCCCCGGCCTCTTTTTTGGACAGACACATGGCGGATTTGGCAGAGGCCACATTTAGTCAGGCCAGCTCGGTGGCAGGCTCCCAACCCCAGCTGCCCGCCACATCCGCGGCCTACCCGGGCGATGCGGCCTTACTAGCATGCTTTTCTGCCTTATTGCAACAGGAACTATCTAAGGCCTGCACTATCATTACTGAGGAGATGAAAGGGGACTTTCATGCTATCGGTAGCAGACTGGACACCATAGAATCAAAAGTGGACACCACAGTTAAAAGAGTAAATCAAAGTTCCTCCATGATCACTTCTCTACAAGACCAATTGGACGCCGCTAATGCTAAAATTGAGGATCTGGAAAATCGGTCGAGGAGGTATAATTTTTGCATTAGGGGACTCCCAGAGTCGGTAGTGGACCTGGAGCAAACGGTCCAAGTCCTGATGCAGGACCTGATCCCAGGTATTTCCCCTTTTCATATGGAGATTGACAGGGTGCATAGGGCCCTGACCGCCCCTGACAAGATGGTCTCCCGAGGGGTGTGCTTGTAAAACTGCATTTCTACAAAATCAAGGTTAAAGATTATGTATGAGGCCAGAAATAGAGAGGATCTATCCTTGTTGGACCACAAGATTCCAAGATCCATATTTTTGCTGACATTTCACCTGTCACAATCCAGAAGCGGCGCTCCCTGAAGCCCCTCCTGCTGTGCCTGGCTGATCAGCACATCAAATACCGCTGGTCTTTTCCTTTCCATTTATCCTTTACTTATCAGGCAATTTTTGAGATGGTGAAGATATCCTTCTGACCTTGGGCCTGATATCCAGAGATGCTTCACCTTCCCCTCCAAGATCCCTTAGAGCCATGGACAGGCCCATTTCAACCATTTGGTCTCAACAACAACCCGATCCTCCCATTAGAAATCCTCGACGTCCAAAGGTCACTACGGATGAACAACTTTATTTTTATTTTCCAGGGTGTTACTACAATGGTTTATCTGTTTTCCCCCCTCTGTTCCTCAGGTTGAGGGCCTAGACCCTCGGGACGCTGTCCTGCCTTGTTGGTTTAGGGTTGAACCGTTTTTGCGGACTATACCCCATGTGGATGTGCCTGTTGACACTGTTATGCATATATTCTAGTGGGTTCATGCTCTGCCGGGCAAGTGGATGCCCTTGCACTTATAGGTGCTCTTCGTCCGGGTGCCGAGTGGGCCCTCGCCTATCCCGTTCTTTGGTAAGCGGGGGGCAACTGGCCGAACAGCGCTCAGGTGTGCTGTTTATTTGCTGCTATTGTTAAGGTTATTTTTATGCTGCTGGGGCCACTGAGGTGTGACCCCATGCCACTTACTTGCAACTGCTGGGGGCAACCTCACACTTTGTGATGGGAAGACCATCTTCCCTGCACCCTCTGGCCAATTTTGGCCCAGGGGTGCTTTGTGTGTTTATGTGTTTTGCATTTATCATTTCTTTTTTAATTTAGCATTTTACTTTTTCTTCTTTCTTCTATCCTTTCCCTTCCCCCGAGAGTGTGGCACCAGTTGGCTTCCACAGTTCTACACAGTAAGACAGGCTGCCGAGTGACGGAAGCATCGTCGACGACAGTCTAGTACAGTCTGCCAATCAGCCATGTTAGTTTCTAATGTCCCTTCCTTGACAGTTTTGACTCACAATATCCAGGGCTTTAACTCACAGACCAAACGTGTAAAAGCTTTTCAGCAATACCACAGATGGAAATCGGATATTGTCCTCCTGCAAGAGACGCGTTTTTCCAAGTCCTCCGCACCCAAATATATGCATGCAAAATATCCTACTTTTTATCTGTCCTGTGCTTTGGAAAAGAAGGGTGGGGTGGCGATATGTATAGCTAAAAAGGTTCCTTTGTCCCAGATATGGTGCTCAAGGACAGGGAAGGCAGGTATATTATGGTGGTGGGAACAATTGATGGGACCCCCATATCTCTCATATCTTATTACGAACCCAATTCAGGCCAGGTTAGCTTTTTTGAATCTATGCTGTCGGTGCTGCTCCCACATGTCAAAGGTCAGGTGATTTTGGGGGGAGATAGCAATGTGTCTCTTGAGCCAGCAGTGGATAGATCCTACCCTCTCAAACCGGTGGTCAAACATATTCCCAAACAGGGCTGTAAATTGGCCCGTTTATTACACGCCAATGACCTCATAGATGTATGGAGGGACTTTCACCCCACAGCTAGGGACTTTACCCATTAATCCTCCAGTCACAAAACATATTCCCGCAAATATTCAACAAATCACAGATATTGGAGGTGCCTTGGTCTGATCATTTCCCGGAACAAGTTTTGCTTTGGATGCGGGGCATCCAATCGGGGGAGTTTACGTGGCGTCTTAACGCCTCCTTGTTGAATGACCCCACAATATTTGCTGAAGTAGAGTTGGCTATCCGTCAATACTTTGGGGGATAATGTCCCCGAGGACACCAACCCGAGTATAAACTGGGCGGCCCACAAGGCAACGATTAGGGGCAAATTGATTCAAGTGGCAGCCAGATCCAAGCGTATCCATATGCAGACGATTAGAGAACAGGAAGAGGCTCTGAGACTGCTCCATTTGGAGCAGAAACTCAACCCTCTTAGAGACATTAGACAAAAAATTGATGCGGCACGGGTGGCCCTCAACCTCTCCCTTACTACCAAAGCAGAAAAATATATTCGATGTTCGCGCCATCTGACTGCAGTCTAACTGGGAGACAAACCTTCCAATCTTCTAGCACGAAAATTGAACCCCCGTCCTTATAATCCTGCACTTCCCCGATTACGTCTTCCTACAGGTAAGCTGTCCCAAAACCCTGACCTAATAGTGCGCGAATTCTATGCGTTCTATTCTAAACTTTATGCATCCCCACAATCACTCAACACTTCCAAGGCTAATGCCTTCCTCAGTGATGTCCCACTCCCTCAAATTCATAGGGATCATGCAGAGTTGCTAGATGCACCCTACACGGCAGGGGAGGTGTCCTTGGCTATAAAGTCCCTAAATCCTTCCAAGGTCCCACGTCCGGATGGATTTTCAGGTCAATATTATAGAAAATATGCTGACTTGCTGGCCCCTCACCTATGTTCCTTTTTCAATGATCTGCGAGGGGGGGGGGGGTCATTGGCGACAATGACGCTTTTATTAATGATATCCCCAAACCAGGCAGAGACCATAGTAATTGCTTCAATTGTAAATGCTTCAATTATCGCCCGATCTCCCTTATAAATGTGGACCTTAAGTTGATGACCAAAATATTGGCCAACAGATATCCACCCGGACCAGGTGGGCTTTGTACCCGGGCGACAGGCCCCTGATCAGACCCGACGTTTGGTAGATATCATAGCTGAAGTTCACTCCGACTGGGATGGGGGTGGTCTGCGTCGGGGTATGTTGTTGTCTCTGGACCTCTGCAAAGCCTTTGATTCGCTTTCATGGGACTATATGTTTTTTATTTTACAGAAGTGGGGCTTCGGGTCGCACTTTTTGACGGTTCTGAGGGCCCTCTATTCGACACCTTCAGCTAGGGTGGTTGTCAAGGGGCATAAGTCATCCAGGCTGGACATCAGGCGGGGCACGAGACAGGGTTGCCCCCTTTCCCCCTTGCTTTTCATATTGGCCCTTGAGCCCCTGGCTATCAAACTTAGACTATGGTCAGATGTTAAGGGCATACCATGTGGGGGGGGGGGGGTGGAACATAAATGTGCTCTGTTTGCTGATGACATATTGTTGCTGCTATCCTCTCCCACCACTTCTTTACCGTGCCTTTATCGTACACTACAACAATTTAGCCTTATATCGGGTCTCTCGGTAAACCATACAAAGTCAGAAGCGCTTAACTTGAATTTAGATGAGTCCACTTTAACTCAATTGCGGAGCAACTTCCCCTTCAAATAACAAGATAAGGCCCTCCCTTATTCGGGAATCAATTTGACACCCACAATAGATACTCTATATCAGGCCAATTACCCCCCCTGTTCAACATATTGCATCAGGATCTCAAACGCTGGGAAAAAAAACCCCCCTTTGTGGTTTGGCAGACTGTACACGCTAAAAATGAATCTACTACCGAGATTCCTCTATTTGTTCCGGACTCTCCCAATAGCGGTCCGGATACCCGAACTACGGGCATTTCAAGCCTCAATGTTACGTTTTGTGTGGGGCCGCAGGAGACCACGGGTGAATAGGGGAACGTTGTTCACGCCTAGAAATAGAGGTGGTTAAATATTTTTATGCAGCTGCTTTTGCATAGAATAGCCCAGATCCTCCTCTTCTCGGGTCCCTCTTTGGTGCTCCTGGACCCTCTTTCCTGTTAAGTGCCCCCACAGCAAACAGCATGCTATGGGGGCCCCAGAGCCGAGTCGTAGCTCCGTGTCCATTCAGACACGGAGCCATGGCCCGGCCCCACCCCACCCTCTTTCTCTTCTCATTGGCTCACTGAAATTGATTGATAGCAGTGGGAGCCAATGGCGCCGTGCTGCCGTCTCAGCCAAAAAGGACAGAGATTCTTGGGCAGCCGAGACACTTCTGCAACATCGCTGGAGCGAGATGGACTCAGGTGAGTATTAGGGGGGCTGAGGGTGGCTGCTGCACACAGAAGGCTTTTTATCTTAACGCATTGAATGCATTAAGATAAAAAACCTTTTGACTTTACAATCACTTTAATACCGTTTTAGTCTTATCTCTCAAAACATAACTATTAACTTTAGGATACCTTTGAAACATACTCATAGCCTATCCTTACAAAACATATTCTATATCCTTAATGTACCCCCAAATGAAAGCTTCTCCTTACACTGAAGATATCCAAAAAGCATAACCTAAACCCCAAAACAAACTAATTGAAAATAAAAAGCTTATCATGCTGAATTGCCAGATATAACACTGAGAATACTAATCAGGTCAAAGTTTTCATGAACTAAAATCTGTTATACCAAAAACTCTAAAGCCTAAGCTAAAGATCCTGGAAAAGGGAGAGAAACAAAGACAATGTAATAAAAATTACTATTTGAAAGACGAAAAAAGAGAATAAATTTGATTCTTACCTGCTGATATTGTTTGTCTACTTGAAGCCCTGTTGTCTTATATCTCCAGAATGACACAACAACTTGTAAATGAACACCTGATTTCTTGTGTTCATTAACATGATGATCAAGCAGCAATGGATGCATAACTGCTGTTGTAAGCACATTCCTAATTACGCTCCATATTTAGATGTATACATTGGAATACCTTTAACCACTTGCCGACCGCTCACATTGAGCGTATTGCGGCAAAGTGGCACGATCCCGTCCAGCGACGTAGACCTACGTCAGGCGCGATCACGGCTCCCAGAGCGCGTTCCCGCGCGCCGCGGGAGCCGATTTTGGTCTGATTCGGCAGGGAACCGATCAGTCACCAGATACAGATCAATGATTTTTTTTTTTCTTATATCTCCAGAATGACACAACAACTTGTAAATGAACACCTGATTTCTTGTGTTCATTAACATAATGATCAAGCAGCAATGGATGAATACCTGCTGTTGTAAGCACATTCCTAATTACGCTCCATATTTAGATGTATACATTGGAATACCTTTAACCACTTGCCAACCGCTCACACTGAGCGTACTGCGGCAAAGTGGCACGATCCCGTCCAGCGACGTAGACCTACGTCGGGCGCGATCACGGCTCCCAGAGCGCGCTCCCGCGCCGCGGGAGCTGATTCTGGTCTGATTCGGCAGGGAACCGATCAGTCACCAGATACAGACCAATGATTTTTGATCTGGATCTGGCGATCAGTTCCAGCCAATGGTAACCTCTCCCCTGCCTGTGTAATGTAAACACAGGCAGGGGAAGTGATGTAACTGTCCCTCCTGGAGTCCTTTCGGTTCCAGGAGAAGACAGAAAGACATCAAAAATGTGAGTTCCACCAAGCAGCACACTAACACTATCACACATAGGCACATTTAACCCCTTGATCACCCCCGATCACCCCTGATCACCCCCCAAACCCCTCACAGTGAACACTATATACAGTGGTATACAGATATTTTACTGATCACTGTATAAGTGTCACTTGTGAGCCTAATTTGCGCTTGCGTTAGGCCCAGATAGGGTTAGGGCACCTGCCATCTATCCCCTAATAAAGTTTTAACCCCTTGATCACCCCCAGTTAACCCCTTCACTCCCTATCACTCTGTGCACTAAATACAGTATATAGGTAAATACTGATCACTGTATTTAGTGTCACTTGTGACGCTAATTTGCGCTTGCACTAAGCCCAGATAGGGTTAGGGCACCCGCCATCTATCCCCTAATAAACTTTTAACCCCTTGATCTCCCCCAGTTAACCCCTTCACTCCCTATCACACAGTGCACTAATATATACAGTATATCAGATAACTACTGATCACTGTATTAGTGTTACTTGTGACCCTAATTTGCGCTTGCGCTAAGCCTAAATAGATTTAGGCCACCCGCCATCTATCCCCTATAAAGGTTTAACCCCTTGATCTCCCCCAGTTAACCCCTTCACTTCCTATTACACAGTGCACTAATATATACAGTATATCAGATAACTACTGATCACTGTATTTAGTGTCATTTGTGACCCTAATTTGCGCTTGCACTAAGCTCAAATAGGTTTAGGCCACCCGCCATCTATCCCTTATAAAGGTTTAACCCCTTGATCTCCCCCAGTTCACTGCCCTGTCACAGTGTTCACAATATACAGTGATTACCGATCACTGTATTAGTGTCACGGGTGACACAACTTAGGCTAGTTAGCATCAGGGTCCCACTACACCACCGTTATTTAGCGTCAGTTAGAGTCAAGTACACTAACACACATACACACACACACACCTCCATTACTAGTATAGTGTATCAATATCTGATCTGATCAGAACTATACTAGCGTCCCCATAGTTTAGTGTTCCCAAAACGCAGTGTTTGCACAATCAGCACTGATTCCTGCTAGCACCTGCGTTTAACCCCTCTGCTCAGCCCACCCTACCCAGGCAAGTGTAGTAATCAATAGATTACTGTCACTTCCAAAAAACACAAATCACACAAAACCGCTGCGTTAGCAGAGTCAGGCCTGATCTCTGCTAGCACTAGCAGTTTTTTTTTTGTAGCGACCAAATAGTCCTCGACAACCAGGTGCTTTTATTACCTAGTAGTCACACTACTGTACCGGTAAGTTTAGTTACCAAAATGACCAAACTTTGGTACAGTAGTGCAGAGGTTTACAGTATACTAACCATGTCAGATGAGAGTGATGGGGAAGGCTCACTGGCAGAATCAGGGTCAATATACGAACCCGATGACAGCAGCGGCTCCCTGACAGATAGCTCAGGCGACAGAGGGGTCCCTGCTAAGGTCAAGCGTACCCGACCCCATTCTGGAGTTGCTGAACCGGAAGTTTCTCGTATGCAGCAGAGTGCCAGTACTAGTGCCGCTCACACTTCTTGTGATCTGGCAAGCACGAGCGGCCTAGTACACCCTGGACCTAGTACAACCAGCACTGCAGTATCACTTGGTGACGTGGCGAGTCCCATAAGTGCAGTTGAAGCTGGTGCGGTGGCTAGCACGAGTAGTGGCCCGCAGCCACCGCGTATTCGATGACAGGCCCGTAGAGCCCATAGTGTGCTCCCTGAAGCGCTGGCATTTCCTAATTGGCAGCCCACAGATTCCACAGCGCCAGTACTTCCCTCATTCACTGCCCAACTCAGAATCCAAGTGGAAACAGCTGGTTTTAATCCCGCTAACTTTTTTGAGCTGTTTTTCACTGAAGATCTTTTCAGATCTATTGTGGACCAATCAAATTTATACGCACAACAATTCATCGCCGCCAACCCAAATTCACCCCTTGCCAGACCATTCGCCTGGAATCCTATTACGATTCCCAATTTTAAAATCTTTCTGGGCCTTTCCCTCAACATGGGCATTACAAAAAAGAATGAATTGCGGTTATATTGGTCCACTGACCCAATTCATTAAATGCACGTGTTGTCTGCTGCTATGTCCAGGGCTCGATACGCACAAATATTTTGGTTCATGCATTTCAACGACAATGAACTCTGTCGTCCTCTGGGAGACCCTAAATATGATCGGCTCCACAAAATTCGGCCCCTCATAGACCACTTCAATCAGCGGTTCGCAGCCTTGTTTACCCCCCAACAAGATATCTGCGTCCGAGACTGCGACGAGTCCCTGATTAGGTTTACTGGCCGCCTTGCTATCAAACAGTATCTCCCCAGCAAGCGTGCCAGATACGGGGTCAAGTTGTATAAGCTGTGTGACAGGGCCACAGGCTATACAGTTAATTTCCTTATCTACGAGGGAAAAGATAGCTCTGTGGAGCCCCCCGACTGCCCAGACTACATAGGGAGCAGATAGTTTGGGACTTGGTGTCACCCTTATTCGGAAAGGGGTACCACTTGTATTCAAGCGTGCCACTTTTTAGACACCTCTTTCAATTCCAAATTGGCGCTTGTGGCACCGTGCGATCTAATCGCCGGGGCTTCCCCCAACGGCTAGTAAATGCCCCACTGAGCTCGGGGGAGAGAGCCTGCTTGAGGTGCAATGAATTGCTTGCAGTGAAGTGGAGGGACAAACGGAACGTTTTCGTTCTGTCCTTCATTCACCCAGACACGGCAGTCAAAATTACTACGGTCACCGGTGTTGTTGTTGAGAAGCCCCTCTGTGTCCACGACTATAACCGTAAAATGGGAGGGGTGGACTTCAACGGCCAGATAATGGGACCGTATTTAATTGCCCGTAAGGCCAGACGCTGGTACAAAAAAGTGTCTGTATACCTATTTCAGTTGGCTATTTACAACGCTTTTGTCTCATACAAAGCGTCTGCCGGAACATTATCCTTCTTTCAATTCCAAGAAGAGATAATCAGAGCCCTTCTGTATCCAGCTGGTGCTCCAGCCCAAATTACCCAACCAGATGCAGTGAGCCGGCTGCATGAGAGGCATTTTCCAAAATTGCTCCCGAGTACCCGTACCCAAAGATACCCCCAAAAAGATGCCATGTCTGCAGCAAGCGCGGATTTAGGCGTGACACCTGAAATTATTGTCCCGACTGTCCTGACCGACCTGGTCTTTGCCACGGTGACTGTTTCCGTCGCTACCACACACCAGTGGATTATTAGCGTAGGGTACAGCACGGCACAGTTTAGGGCACATTTACACAGGGTCTCAAAAGATGTTTGATGGCTATCATAATTTTGAGAGACCCTAACCTGGAACTGGAAAAAAAAAATACATAAAAACATAAAAAAGCCAAAAATAGTTGTCGTGTCAGTCATTTTTTATGTTCTTCTACACTTCCTACTGTACTTTTACTGTACTTTGTTTGTTTTTCATTCTTTTGTTAACCTGTTTCTCTTGCAGGTACTCGTCGGCTGCCACATTGATTTTATATATTCTGACACCAACAGTGTTTGCGCTCAGCAGAGGCGTAACTAGAACCTTCAGGGCCCCGGTGCAAGAAACCATGAAGGGCCCCCCCAGACCCCCTTCCCTTCAAGCCCGGGGCTCTTCCCACTGATCCTGGGGCCCTTTACTCCGCTTGTGAAAGGGACCCGCTGTGGGACCGCAATAAAGGGCCCCGCAAGTTTTGCAGTGGGCCCCCTTCCTGCCATCTTGGGGCCTCCCCACGGTGGTGGAATGCCAGGGCCCGGTTGCAAGTGTGACCTTTGCGATCCTGGAAGTTCACCCACTGGTGTCAGTAGTTTTTATTTTTTGGTATTTTAATTGTATTATTTTTTATCATTTTATTTTATTTTTTTACAATGTCACTGACTATGACTCTGTCCATTTAGAGAAACATAGAAACATAGAAACATAGAATGTGTCGGCAGATAAGAACCATTTGGCCCATCTAGTCTGTAGAGAAGCAAGGAGCTCTTAAATTACATATTTACCGACCCCTTCCTGGTTCTCTATTGTTACACATCCCCTGTAGCAGCTGGCAGGAATGAGGAGGGATCGCAGTGGGGGGGGGGGGGGGACCAGGCGAGCACACAGGGGCCCAGAGACAGCAGAACACAAGTGAACTGGATAGGAGGAGTGGCGGGGGCTGCATACAGAGGATCCAATCTCCTCCATTTTCTTTCTGCAGCTACAGGAGGAAAAAGGAGGACAGTGATTTCTCTACATGCTGCCCCCGCCTCCCCTCCTATCCAATGCTGGGCCCCCTGGAGCATTGGGCCCGGTTGCAATCGCAACCCCTGCAACCCCTGTAGTTACGCCCCTGGCGCTCAGCATATATGGATACCTTTGCTGGCAGCAGCTGTGGTGATTAAGTACTAAATACTATTTAGGTATACATGGAATATTGTCATGTATACCCATCATTAAATTCAGTGGGTGGTTGTTTGGGCGGTTAATGATGAGTAATACTGCACAATATTCCTGTGTTGATTTCTGTTAGGTTCTCTTTTTTTTGTTCAGCCCACTGGCTGCATGAGATGAAAAAAAAAAACCTACACTATATGCCAAACAAGGACCAGTAACGTACTGGTACGTTGCTGGACTTTGAGTGGTTATACCAGGATGATGCCTGCAGATTTAGGCATCACCTTTGTATAGTTTTTTACAGCCAGCGGTCGGCTTACATGTAAAAGCAATCCTAGCGGATAATTGGCCGCTAGACTGCTTTTACATGCAGTGGGAGTGGACTCCCCCCCACCCCCCTCCTGCCACCTTCCGCCGTCTTCCACAGTTTTTCTTGGGCTCTCCTGTCGAGAGTGTAGTCGGTGGTTCAGTTATCTAACTATAGAGCTGATTGGAGATGAGAATGGCTCCAATCATCTCTATGGCCTAAGATATCGGAAGTTACAAGCAATTCATGACTTCTGTTTCGCCAGAAATAAACAGCGCCATTGGGAAATTGGGAAAGCATTTTATCACACCAATTTTGGTGTGGTCAGATGCGTTAAGGTCAGAGGAGAGATCTAGAGTCTAAAAGACCTCAATTTTTTTAAAAAAAGAGTTCCTGTCACTACAGATTACTATCATAGGGGATATTTAAATTCACTGTGATAACAATAAAAATGATAAAAAAAAATAAAAAAAAAAAATGAAAGAAAAGGTGTCAAAATAACATAGAAAAGCAAATAAAAAAAAAATCAAGCCCCCCCCTGTCCCCCCCGTGCTTGCGCGCAAATGCGCACACAATCGTTGGTCTAGTGTCATATGTAAACCGCAATTGCACCATGCATGTGAGGTATCGCCGCGTATGCCAGGTTGAGGGCAGTAATTCTTGCAGTAGACCCCCTCTGTAAGTCCAAAGTGGTAACCTGTAAAGACTTTTAAAGGCTTTTAAAACCGTACGTAGTTTGTTGCCGCTGCACGGGCGTGCACAATTTTTAAAGCATGTCATATTTGGTGTCAATGTACTCGGCATAAGATCATCTTTTAAATTTTACCAAACAATTAGGAATTATATAGTGTATTTCTGCATTAAATATAAAAAAACTGTTTTTTTTTACGCAAAAATTTTGCTTGGAAAATGTGTGCGCAAATACCGTGTGACAAAAAAGAATTGCAACATCCACCGTTTTGTTCAGTAGGGCCTCTGCTTTAAAAAAAATATATAATGTTTGGGGGTTCAAAGTCATTTTCTTGTAAAAAAAAAATATTTTTTCATGTAAACAAAAAGTCACAGAAAAGGCTTGGTTTTCAAGTGGTTAGAAGAGTGGGTGATGTGTTTCTAAGATTGAGCATAAAATGCCAGGACTGTTCAAACACCCCCCAAATGACCTCTTTTTGGAAAGTAGACACCCAAAGCTATTTGCTGAGAGGCATATTGAGTCCATGGAGTATTTTACATTTTGCCCTAAGTTTCAGGAAAATTACAATTTGTTTTTTTTTTTGGTTTTTTTTTTACACAAAGTTGTCACTAAATGATATATTGCTCACGCATGCCATGGGTATATGTGAAATGACACCCCAAAATACATTCTACTGCTTCTCCTGAGTACAGGGATACCACATGTGTGAGACTTTTGGGGAGCCTAGCTGTGTACGGGACCCTGAAAACCAATCCCCATCTTCAGGTTTTCTAATGGCGTAAATTGTGTATTTTACCTCTGCACTACCTGTCACAGTTTCAGAGGCCCTGAGATTTCAAGATAGCACAGAACCCCCCCAAATGACCCCATTTTGCAAAGTAGACACTCTAAGCTATTAGCTGAGAGGCATGATGAGTCCATGGAATAGTTTATATTTTGCCACAAGTTTCGGGAAAATTATTATTATTTTTTTTTTTTACACAAAGTTGTCAGTAAATTATATAATGCTCACAAATGCCATGGGTATATGTGAAATGACACCCCAAAATACATTCTGCTGCTTCTCCTGAGTAAAGGGATACCACATGTGTGAGACCTTTTGGCAGTATAGCCGCGTACAGGACCCGGAAAACCAATCCCCACCTTCAGGCTTTCTAAGGGCGTAAATTGTTGATCTCACTCCTTACTACCTATCACACTTTTGAAGGCCATGAAATGCCAAGATGGCACAACCCCCCCCCCCCCCCAAATGACCCCATATTGCAAAGTAGACACTCCAAGCTGTTTGCTGAGAGACATGGTGAGTATTTTGCAGCTCTCATTTTTTTGGGAAAATTAAGAAAAAACAGGAAAATGCATTTTTTCCCCTCATTTTTCAATTTCCAAAACTTTGTGACAAAAGTGAGATCTGCAAAACACTCAACATGCCTCTCTGCAAATAACTTAGGGTGTCTACTTTCCGAAAAGGGGTCATTTGGGGGGGGGGGGGGGGGGGTTGTGCTGTCTTGGCATTTCATGGCCTCCAAAACTGTGATAGGTAGTCAGGAGTGAAATCTACAATTTACGCCCTTTGAAAGCCTGAAAGTGGTGATTGATTTTCGGGGTCCTGTACTCAGTTAGACTGCAAAAAGTCTCACACATGGGGTATCCCTGTACTAAGGAGAAGCAGCAGAATGTATTTTGGGGTGTCATTTCACATATACCCATGGCATGTGTGAGAAATATATCATTTAGTGACAACTTTGTGTAAAAAACAAAAAAAAAAATAAAATAATGATATATTTCCCGGAACTTGTGGCAAAATATAAAATATTCCATCGACTCACCATGCCTCTCAGCAAATAGCTTGGGGTGTCTACTTTGCAAAACGGGGTCATTTGGGGGGGGTTCTGTGCTATCTTGAAATTTCAGGGCCTCCGAAACTGCGATGGGTAGTGAGGAGTAAAATCAAAAATTTACGCCATTAGAAAACCTGAAGATGGTGATTGATTTTCGGGGTCCCGTACACAGCTAGGCTCCCAAAAAGTCTCACGCATGGAGTATCCCTGTACTCAGGAGAAGCGGCAGAATTTATTTTGGGGTGTCATTCCACATATACCCATGTCATGTGTGAGAAATTTATCTTTTAGTGACAACTTTGTGTTAAAAGAAATAAATAAAAATAAAAAAATAAAAAGAAATTGTAATTTTCCCAAAACTTGTGGCAAAATATAAAATATTCCATGGACTCACCATGCCTCTCAGCAAACAGCTTGGGGTGTCTACTTTCCAAAATGGGGTCATTTGGGGGGTTTTGTGGTATCTTGACATTTCAGGGCCTCCTAAACCGTTATAGGTAGTGAGAAAATGCAATGAAAACTGTACGCCCTTTGAAATTCTGATGGTGGGGATTGGTTTTCGAGGTCCCGTACACAGCTAGGCTCCCAAAAAGTCTCACATATGTGGTATCCCTGTACTCAGGAGAAGCAGCAGAATATATTTTGGGGTGTAATTACACATATACCCATGGCATGTGTGAGCAATATATAATTTCAATGACAACTTTGTGTAAAAAAAAAATAATTTTTTTTTTAGTCATTTTTCAAACACCTGTGACAAAAAAATTAAATATTCAATGAGCTCAACATGCCTCTCAGGACATTCCTTAGGATGTCTACTTTCCAAAAAGTGGTAGTTTGGGGGGTTTTGTACTGCCCTGCCATTTTAGCACTTCATGAAATGAGATAGGCAGTCAGAAATTAAAGCTGCGTAAATTTCAGTATTTACACCATAGTTTGTAGACGCTATAACTTTTGCGCAAACCAATAAAAATACACTCATTGAGATTTTTTTTGTCAAAGACATGTAGCTAAATACATTTTGGCCAAAAAATATGACATAAATTGAGTATATTGGATATTTTTGAAAAGACAAAGTTGAAAATGTCATTTTTTCTCAATATTTTTGCTCTTTTTTTATTAATATCGCAAAAAATGAAAAGTGCAGAGGTGATCAAATACCACTAAAAGAAAGCTCTGTTTGTGGGGAAAAAAAGGACGTAAATTTTGTTTGGGTACCACATTGCATGACCGCACAATTGTCAGTTAAAGTCTTGCAGTGCCGAGTTGCAAAAAGTGGTCTGGACGTAAAGCAGGAAAATCCTCCGGTCCTAAAGTGGTTAAAAAAAAGTACAAATCCAAGGTCTACTGCATCATTAAAGAGGAGCTCCAGGCTCCTTCAGAAAAAAAGTCAGCAGCTACAAATACTAAAGCTGCTGACTTTTAATATTAGAGCCCTTACCTGTACAGGCATCCGGTGGTGTCCTCACCTGAACCGATTCTTAAATTAGATATCGGCAGCTGGCGCCGCCATCTTGACAATGGGAAACTGTGCATGCACGACACGCACTGCACTTTGTGAATGAGCTGCAGTCTTCTGGGACCTGTGAAGAGTCCCAGAAGACTTTGGAGGAAGGAGGGGAGGGAGGCGAACTTCCGGCTCAGTTCGCCATGGCCTATAATGTGCATGGACACATTGGCTAACATTGAGGAGAGTTTCCAGCCAGAGAAAAGCTAAAGCTCAAAAAAGCTGCAGTGTGCATGAGCCCATACACAAACCTGTACATTTTTTGTTTTGTACAAATTACTACTATTTTTGTATATCACAATAATTCAGATAACCGTTGGTCCCAAAATATACAATAGTTACCAACAGGGCCGCTGTTAGAAATCACGGGGCCCCCTACAACCTACCTGACAGGGTCCCCCCCCTCCCCGGAAATATCAATTTGTTAAAATGCCATGGTCGCAATGGTATGCTTTGCAGCCATGGAAGAAATTAGAGCCTCGCTACTGACACCTGTTTTTTTGTTTTACTTTTTTAAATTGCTGAATGGCAATTTTACATTGTGAGACTGCATTGCAACTGTGAGCCAATTATATGACTTCAAGGTGCAGAGCCACCCTATTGAACTCAATGGGGAGTTTGACAGGTGGTACTACCTGTCAACCTGTCAAACTCTGTAGCCTGCGTTAAAAATGCCACAGCTATGAAGTAAAGCATCGCAGCCATGGCATGTACAGTCCTGTCTGACTATATGATAGCTGGCTTCTGTCGAAGGGGCATGACCAAAAAAGGTCTGCCGACCATCTCCCGATCAGTCCTCTCAGCCAATGGCCCGAGAGTGCTGAGCTGAGTGTTCTGGTGGGTGGGTGGTCCCCTTGTCAGAACACAATTGCACAGAAGGGGAGATTGCTGTACTGACATTGGGTTGTTAGTACAGCGGCTCTGACCTGAGGTGTAAGGTTTTTTCGTTCAGCCAGTAGGGTTGAATGATAAAAAAAAACTAGTATATACTAGGGGCACTAGGCTGCATTCACACTTGTGTGATGTTTCCTGAATGTGTGAAAAAGTGCACAGAGTAACGGGCGTTTTGCAGTGCATTTTGGAAATGCACTGCAAATGCGCAAAGCACTTGTGGTGTCATTAATTGTTAATGGCACCCCAAATGCAATTATCAGACCTGCGTTTTGTCATGTGGCAAAGCTGCATGTCTTAATAGGTACTAGAGTCTCTATGATGTGTTTGTCACACATATGACAGCCCATTCAAGTGAATAGGCTACCTATGTACGAAAAGGAAGAAAAAAAAATCGCAAGCAGGAACGTGTGTTCCTGCTATTTGAAGTATAAAGTGGGCCTTAGGAGTGGTATATTGAAAAGGTTGGGCAGAGATTTCAGCTGAAGAGAGAGATGTGTATACTGTCTCCCAGCTCCAGCACTACAGTAGCAGCTACCTGCAGTTCTAGGCTGGGTCCATATTCACCCCTCTCAAAAATCCTGAAATTTCTGTCCCCTTCACTGCAGCAGGAACACCCCAACCCCCCACACTCACCCCCTCCAGTAGAAGCATTGATGCATCCAAACCCTGGAGGTCACAGTGAAAACAGAGCAGTGAGAGGATGATCTGGAGGGAGGTGGAGCAAGCTTCCTGCTCATTCATCACACTGACAGGAGATAACACTGCCGACTACTGTCCAGGGGGAGACGGAGGGGAGTTTCAGGACCAGGCAGAGACACAAACAGAGACTCTGCAGCTGTCTCCTTCTACTTCAAATCAGGACACTTTGCCAGCATGTAGAACTGATCCCCCTGTCAGGCTGCTGGAGGGAGAAAGCTGGCAGTGTTGTAAGTGGATCCACAGGAGTCACAAGGCAGTACAGCCGGCTCTCCTCTCCTGCAGGTGCCCGGGCCCCTCTTCTGAAGTGACAGAGCTCGGGCCCCCTATAGGAGGGCTGGCTGTACTGGCTTATCAGTGGCCCTGGTTACCAACAATGGACATGTGTTTATATGCAGGGGAATACTAGACCAAACATGCCTGCAGATGTGGCCTGGTCTTTGTGTAGCGTAGACACATAGGTGCTAGTGTACATAGTTGTTTGTGTATGAAAATTTGGCTTGGCTGGCAGCCAAGCGGGGGTTTAATCTGGGCCAGGGCTGTGTGACTCAGGGATGCTGGATAACTCATCAAGCAGCATCTTTGGTGACTCCCCCTGCTTGCTGGAACTTTGGAGAAGCTTCCAGAAGTAGAGGGTGGAGTCTGGGAGGAGCTGCTTTGGGTATTCATGAGGGCCCCAGCCAATCTCCAGCAAAAGAGGCTGGCAGGGGGCAGGTAATCTTATAAGCACTCAGGAGTCATGCCAGAAGGGACAGTCGGGTGAAAAATGGAGGAGGAGGAGTGCTGGGGAGGCTGTCGGTGGCCCTTGAGGGTGCCTCCTAGACTGGGGGAGGAGACCTCGAGCCTATGGCTTGGGTGAAGTTGAAGGAGGGACGCTCTACAACACACGCAGGATATCCTTTCTGGAGGCATGGGAGTAAACAGGAGCAGGACAACATGTCCAGGAGTTCTCCAGAGGAGTCAGCCAGGTGGGATGGTGAGTGAGCAGTCTGGGAGGACTATGGAAATGTAGCCAGGAGGGCTAGTGAGAAAGGCAGCTGCAGCCAGGCGGGCTGGCAGTGCCTGAAGAGGGGGTACTGGGATCAGTAGCCACAGGGATGAAAGCTGGGCACTGACTTTTGCTCAACCAAGGGGCCTGGGGTCCCTGCATGTAAAGGGCTTTTGTTTTTTTATCTGACTGTTGTCAGATTAACCATGTGTGCCAGCTGAAGTTCTGTAAGCAAGTATGCTGGAGGAATATAGCTGTATATAGGAAGAGTTGTCCCTGAAGAGTTTCTGAAATCAAGTGAGCATCCCATAATTTGCCTACTCCCCATCCAAGTTTTATCCCCTCAAAAAAAAAATACAAAAAACAAAGTGTTGGACTATTTTCTGGGATACAATGGAAAATCTGTGTGCCTTGCTGTGCATGGTGGGGAATCCCTTTTCACCAGTGGCTCCTACGTGGGGGGTGCTACATATGGCTTTTTTATTTTTGAACATGAATACAACTACAGTTTCTAATATTACCAACGAATTTTTTAGCACCCCCTAATATGTTTTGTGATATTTTTACACGGGAAAAAGGGAGTACAGCTGAATAAATAAAGTTCATGGATGAATTAGCTGAATGAACCCAAAAATCATAAATCTGCTCTCAGTAGATATTGGCAGGCTGAATCACTCGACACCTTTTATAATCTCTTTGGAAATCCTGATTTTAGAACTCTTGTAATTGAGTGCCAAGCTTTGCCCACTTGCTTCAGCCATTACAAGAGGATCTAAATTTCTCTGTTGTATGTTCTAATACATTATAGAGGACACAGGCAAAGCAAAAGAAGTGAAAGGTCTTCTTCTATGGCAGTAGGAGGGAAGACTACAAGGCAGAACTAGAACCTTCAAAGGGAAATTAGTGCTGGAATATAAAAAGTGAATGGTGTAGTTGATCCAAAAATGTGCTATTTTTTTTTATTATTATTATTTTTTTTTTTTTTACACATAGCTAGAAAGAAGTGATTTTTAAATAAAAAGTAATCTCTATTGGGTAATGAAGACATGTATCCCATATATACAGTATATAACCCAAGTTGGATTAAAGTTCTGTCAGTGTATCTACAAAGATCTACAAAGATAAAGATATAAAGATGGGCTTCTTTGATCAGTACCCGATCAGCTTTGCAGTGGTATAAGCTTGTCTCCTGCATGACAAGCTGAAACATTACTTAAAAAAAATAATCCACTGGCACCCTGTCAGATGCCCATACCCTCAGATTACCCAAACTATAACCACTTTAGCCCCAGAGGATTTGGCTGTTCAAAGACCAGGCCCTATTTTGCGATTCACTGCGTGACTTTAACAGGCAATTACGCAGTCGTTCGTTGCTATACCTAAATGAAATTTATGTCCTTTTTTTCCCACAAACAGAGCTTTCATTTGGTGGTATTTGACCACCTGTGCAATTTTTATTTTTTGCGCTATAAACAAAAAAAGAGCGACAATTTTGAAAAAATAACAATATTTTTCACGTTTTGTATATGGAATTCTCAAAAAAAAAAGTAAAAATCAAAATGTTTTAACATTTTAAGCAAATTTGTTTCCTACTACAGATTTATGTAATTTTTATTGTTTTTTTTTTTAACTAGTAATGGCGGCGATCTGCGATTTTTTTTTGCGGGACTGCGACATTGCGGCGGACAGATCGGACCCCTGACTGACATTTTTGACACTTTTGGGAGTACCAGTGACATTACTACAGTAATCAGTGCTAAAAAAAATGCACTGCTACTGTCAAAATTACACTGGCAGGGAAGGGGTTAACTTTATTGGTGATCAAGGGGTTAAGTGTGTCCCTAGGGACATGATTCTAACTGTGGGGGGCGTGGCTTGTGATGTAATCACAGAGACATACAATCCTACATAGCAGGATCGCATAGCCTCTGTGATTACACCAGGGAGAATGACAGACGGCTGTGTTTACATCAGCCGTCTGTCTTTCTCCCTCTCCTGTGGAAGATTGCGAGTGGCCAGCGGACATCGGCTAGGCAGGGAACGAGCGGGGGCGGGAGTGTGCCACCAGGGGCGCGCGCTCCCCCCTACAGGCTCATGGGCGAGCGACGTAGGTCTACGTCGCTTTGCCAAGGAGAGGCTGACTGCCGCAGTAAATAGTCGTGCGGCGGTCGGCAAGTGGATAAGCTACATGCACTGTAATAATCAGTTCTCTTTGGTATTGTACAACCTTTGTAGTCCTGTCAAATGGACAGAAAACATGCTAATTTCTGTTGATTGAGGTATGGGATGACAGATGCTGTATTGTTTTAGACTTGGTACTAAAAGAGCCCATCAGTTCAGTAAATATATTCTAAGACAATTCATCCTAAACCGAAAAGGCAGGGCCGGTACAGGGGGGGGGGCGAAGGGGGAACCTGCCCTGGGCGGGGTGTTGAGGGGGGCTCCTCCTGCATCTAAGTGACAGGCATGGTTGTCACCCAAATGATCTGGCCAAAGTTGTTGCCGACGGTCCCCGCCCGCTGGTTTGCCCTCCACCTGTAGTGCTTGCTTCTGTATTCTTTCATCATTCTGGGTCTGGTCTTGGCATTTTCCGACAGCTTCTCCTCCCGCCCGTGGTCCCGCCCACTATCTGTAAAACTTCCCTAGACTTTGTGCTACAGGTCTGATAGGTGGTGGGTGGGCTGTGGGCGGGAACAGAAGCTGTCAGACAATGCAGAGACTAGACCCGGAATGATGAAAGAATACAGAAGCAAGCACTACAGGTGGTGGGCGGGACAGAAGCTGTCAGAAAATGCAGTTTCTGACAGCTTCTGTCCCAGCCCACCACCTGTAGTGCCTGCTTCTGTATTCTTTCATCATTCCGGGTCTAGTCTCTGCATTTTCTGACAGATTCTGTCCCCGCCCACGGCCCACCCACGGCCTGCCCACCACCTATCAGACCTGTAGCACAAAGTCTAGGGAAGTGCTACAGATAGTGGGTGGAACCACGGGCTGGAACAGAAGCTGTCGGAAAATGCAGAGACCAGACCCAGAATGATGAAATACAGAAGCAAGCACTACAGGTGGTGGGCGGGACAGAAGCTGTCAGAAAATGCAGTTTCTGACAGCTTCTGTCCCAGCCCACCACCTGTAGTGCCTGCTTCTGTATTCTTTCATCATTCCGGGTCTAGTCTCTGCATTTTCTGACAGATTCTGTCCCCGCCCACGGCCCACCCACGGCCCGCCCACCACCTATCAGACCTGTAGCACAAAGTCTAGGGAAGTGCTACAGATAGTGGGTGGAACCACGGGCTGGAACAGAAGCTGTCGGAAAATGCAGAGACCAGACCCAGAATGATGAAATACAGAAGCAAGCACTACAGGTGGAGGGAAAACCAGTGGGCGGGGGCAGTCGGCAACAACTTTGGCCAGATCATTTGGGTGACAACCATGCCTGCCCCGTACCGGCCCTGGCTGTAAGGGGCTGGCCACGTCTGCTGCGACCATTTCCGGATGGATTAGGCAGACGGTGGTTCAGGCCTATTCCATTCAGGGTCAGGATCCTCCGTTCCCTGTTAAGGCAAATTCTACATGGGCGCTTAGTGCCTCTTGGTCCCTTCCATTATCAGGTGTCAGTGGTGTAGGTTTGCTACAAAACTGAAGAGCTAGAGCAGGAAGTGGGAGTATACCCCCTGGGACTGCCCTATGGGCGTAGTCAAACTCTTTTAACTCATTTCTGCCTACTGTCACATGTGCTTAGGGTGAACCTGGTCTCATCTGTGAAAAGCACATGGCACCATTGGTGGACCTGCCAATTCTGGTGTTCATTGGCAAATACCAATCGAGCTCCACGGGCTGGGCAGTGAGCACACGGCCCACTAGAGGACGTCAGGCCACCTTTATGAAGTGTGTTTCTGATTGTTTGGGTGGAGACATTCCCACCAGTGGCCTGCTGGAGGTCATTTTGTAGGGCTCTGGCAGTGCTCATCCTGTTCTTCTTTGCACAAAGGAGTAGATACCGGTCCTATGGATAGATTAAGGACATCCATGGCCCTTTCCAGCTCTCCTACAGTAACTGCCTGTCTGCTAGAATCTCCTCAATGCTCTTGAGACTGTGCTGAGAGACACAGCAAACCTTCTGGCAATGGCACGTATTGCTGTGCCATCCTGGAGGAGTTGGAATTGCCTATGCAACCTCTATAGGATCTAAGTATCGCTTTATGCTACCAGTAGGGACACTGACCCTAGCCAAGTGCAAAACTAGTGAAAAACTGTCAAAAAAGATAAGTAGGGGAAAAAAATGTCAGTGGGCTACACCTGTAAATTAATTCCTGTTTTGGAGGTTGTTCCATTGTTGCCCATCTAGTGCACCTGTTGTTAATTTAATTAACACCAAAGCAGCTGAAACTGATTAACAACCCCCTCTGCTACCTAACTGACCAGATCAATATCCCAGGAGTTTAATTGACTTGATGCTATACTCTGGTTAAAAAGTGTTAAAAAGCTGACTTTCCTACTCTAGCAAGTTCTTTCTCCCACCAGAAGAATAGTATACAATTGAGAATCAGCTGAATTATCGGTGCTCCCTTACCAGGAATCCCACAGCAAACACAAGAGTGAAAGTGATTTTGCCTTTATTTCAGTTATAAGTTTACAGATAGTAGCAAACACTTCCCAGATAACAGGCCACCAGGTTATTTTTTAATGCTTATGTTCTTCTGGGGAGATTTTCCTTTACTTCCTCTCCTGGAGTGAGAATAAATCTTTCCAACATGAACAGAATTGCCATTGTAAGGGCTCTGCCTTAAACTTGAGTGTCCCTAACCAAATTTAGTGTTTGCAGCTTGGCTGTAGTCAGCTTAAGTTTTGTTACTATCTGGGTTTGTTAGGTTTCCTCCAAACCTAAGTAAGGACATTATTTGCGTCTGCCTGTCACTGGGCAGTGTTCTCCAGTAGTTAAGTGTAAGAATACAATGTTTTGATCTATAACTATTTATTCTGCTCTTTATTCTGCTCTGGGAGATCACTGAGGGGTTTATGCCAGTGTAGACTGGGGAGAAGAAAAACTATTTAAAGAGACCTTCTAGGGGGTTCCTTCCCCCTCAGGCTTTGTCTGGTGAGGGGGTGTGTGTGAAGGGTCCAGTCTTGGTCCCCAGGCCCACTGCCTTTAAGGATTGAAGTCCAAAAGTCTTTTCTTTTCAGGTCTAGTGCCCAGGGAAGGAAGCTGAAGAAAAGTCCTGCTTACTCAATTCCAAGTTCACAAGGTCAAATTAACTGTCTGAGCTTAAAGGTCCACAAGTAGCCTGTGACAGGGGCTGAGGGGCTGAAGATACTTAATGATAGTTGTCCGTCTGGCCTACTGATTAGCCTATGGCAAGATACTATTGAGCATAGAGGATTCTTGCTGGCGTTGTTGATATCCTGTACCCCCAAGACTCTCTTCCCCTCTTCGGCATCAGTGGCTCCTTCAGTTATTGGCTGCAGCTATAGGTCAAATCACCATCAGAACAGATAATAGGACTTTTTAAATAAAACAGTGAGTGCTACATCATCTTAGAGAATGATCATAGAAACAGGTATCCACATTGGAAGATTTCCCTGACACTTATAAATACAGTGACAACTCCTTCTGTCTCAGTGGGGACATAAATGGGAATATACACCTGACAGGTAGTTTAACCCTTCCCTTCTTTATCTAAAACATAAAAAAATTGCCTTCACATACACTTTAAAAAAAAACAAAAACAATACCGATCAGATGTATTAAAAGGATAAGTTCACCTTTTGTAATATGTTACACTTACTCCCCCCCCCCCGATCCCCCTTTGTAACATTGAGTGGAGGATCTTCTCCCTGCGCTTGCTGTCACAGTTTTAAAAAAGTGGCTCCACCCACCTGGTGTCGTTGTTTATTCACAGAGTTCTGTAATTGTGAGAACTACAAGTACGACATCCTTTGCAGCTGTCGGCTTGTAGTTTTCAATGAACTAGGGTGCTGTTGAGTACTCTACCTGGTACATTAATGCTTCCTGTCAGTGTGTAACTGCCTGCCCATACGACGTACGAACAGACAGCTTACACTGACAGTCTGCAAGAGTCCTGCATTGCACCTGTGATCAGCTCCTAATAAAAGAAAAAAAAAATGCACATGTTTTTACCTACAAAGAGATTTATATATATATATTTATTTATTTATTTATTTACAAAGGTGAATTTCTCCTGATTAAATCAGTGATGATTATGAAACACAGCCTTTCCTTCTCTACCGAACCGCCCCCCCCCCCCCCCCATACAATTCTAGCACATTCCAAATAATTTTAAAGATTTGGCATCATGCAGTGACTTCAAAATGCATCAAGTTGTGATTACAGTGAAAGCAGAAGAGAAAAGGGAATATGCATTTAGAAAATGGCTGTATTGATTTTGGAAATAAGGAGTCTCATCGGTAGAAGATCAGTACGGAGGCTTCTATTAATGCCTTGCTGGCACTGGCACCAGTATGTGTCCCAACACCATTCCAGTCCATTGATGCAAAGTCTCCACATTGCCTAGGATTCCCTTCTGGAGCGAAGCCACCTCCTCCAATGCAATACTGAAATAAAAGAAGGAAAATCATATCTCAGTTAGATCACTATCATGACAAAATTAAATAAACATGCCATTGTGGTGAGACCAAAATGACAGTTTCTGGGAAATATACTACCATCTGCAAAATAGCCTACTGTGTATTTAATGCCTAGAACACTAAGCTACGTGTGACCAGTTTAAAGCCAATCAGGAATCTTTACTGTAAAGGCAAAATCCTACAAGGATTATGATGGCTCTCAAAAGCACAGAAAGCATTCTCTGGGCTTGTCATTCCAAACCTGTCTAGGTAAGAGATTTAGATTAGCCTGAATATAAATCCATGCCAAATGTCTGTATTCTTCTTGAATAGGGCAAATTCTGGGCAAATGTTGTTGCCCACCTGTCATGCTTTGAGTGGTCTTTGGCCCTGGCAGCAACAACATAGCAACCAATAATGGGGAAATAGCTTGATAATTCAGCCACTTACTGTAAAAGTGTGCAGGTGTGTGTGCTTGTTGGGAATGAGGGGGTGGAGGGTGTGGGCGAAAAGCAGCCATAGTGTAACTGTATATGGGAGTCTTTAGGAGGATGATAGGGAGAGATCACTGATTACATAGGGGAAAGATTGGGATCAGTTAGAAAGCTGTGCTTTACTTCTGTAATTTTCAGTGTTGGGGTGCATTCTCAGGTGTGTTATGCTATGCTGTGCTGAAAATAAGTACTGCATGCAGCACTTTTCTTCATTAAGCACCACTGACGTATGCTGCAAACTGCCATTATATGGAACAAGGCATTTTGCCTTGTCTATGTGTTGGAACTGTGTTGGGCAACGCTGTTCAGCACAGCCCAATCAATATGGTGTGAACCAGCACTAAAGAAGAGAAAGGGGAGATTGTTTCATGTTTCTTCATCTGGAAAGAGCCTTCTAACTGCTCCAAACATCAACTACATCACCTTGCCCCTATACTACTAGTGGAGAATGTAGCCACAAATATGCATAGGTGGCCAGATCAGGAAAATAAAATAGGTGAACAGTTTCTTTAATTTGCATAGTCTGAGGGCTGGTGCTGCAACTGACAGGTAGGGTTATTGGGAAGGCTACAGGAAGAGTCAGTATGAAGGTTGGTATTACATTTTACAGGGAAGACTATTGTGAGGGTTACAGGAAGGGTTCATTTTAGAGATGCAGAAAGGGTTAGTAGTACAGTTACAGGGAGATTTAGGACCTATTCACACCAGCACTGCATTTTAGTGCAGTGGTAGGATGCCAACAGTGCCGATACACTGATTGTGGCACATCGCACTGTTACTCTTTTATTAAGCGGACTTTATTGAAATATCAAAAAGTAAGCACTGTTTGCCATATGATTTTTCAGTGCACACCACTGCAACGTGATAATGTGAACTAGCCTGGTAGAAGACAAGGCTCTTTTTCCTTCTCTTGCATTGGGACTGTTCCCAATACAGCCCCACCACACCTGCTGTGAATTGGCCCCAAGTGTTAAAATAATGATTAGTGTTAGCGGTGCAAGGTGGATAGTGGTAAGCTGGCTTTACATGGATTAAAATTTGGCTGGCTTAGCAGGGACTGACCAAGATTTGATGCATTTGTGGGCAGGCAGATTGTACCCAAGTCGATCCATTGATCAACTTGGGTATAACCAGCCTGTTGGGATTTTTTTTTATATTCGATTACTGCCGGTGGCTATAGCCTCTAGGAGTATAGGAGTAATTATTGTGTTCTGCCGGCTAGGAAAGCTCCCCGTTGATGGGGGAATCAAACCATTTTTTTTCCTTCCCACCCACCCATGCTACGAGCAGGGTTAGTTGGGGGAGGGGGGGTTTGGGTGGGGATCGTTTTAGAGTTGCAGAGAGATTTGTTATAGTTACATGGAGGGTTAGTGGGAGGGGGGGGGGGGTTTACTTGCACTAATCTCCAACCTAAAAGGTATCATAGTTTTGGTGATCTATAGTTAATATTGAATATCTAGGCAAATATTTGTTTTACTGGTACTTGTGAAAATGTATGAAACAGTCTCAGCAACCGAGGGTAGTTTAATAAAAAGGACTGTGACAGCAAAAGATTTCTGATACAAAATGATTATTAGCTTTCATAGAAGCTCACTAAGACTGTCACTCACTGTCATTGAGTTTTTATTGGCCACTAGTAACAACCTACATGTTCAGGATTGCATTCAGTAGTCCTTATTCCGGGACATAATGCAAACGTTGCTTTTTCATTGTTGATTACTCGGAATTGGACAAAGCCAGGAGGGATGAGGTCTGCAAAAGACAGTTTAAGATGTCAGAGTTGTTATGCATCCAAAGTATCACTTAGAGCCGGTTCACACTACCGCGACCAGAAAGTCGCCCATTGAAGGAGAGACTTTGTTTAGAGACTTGTAAGCGACTTGGAAGAGACTTGTGCACTACTTTGAAGAGACTTAAATGATAGGCGACTTTGTCTGTGGGGAATGCCTGGCTAATCTTTTTCTTCTTCCTGGAAAGTCTGATAACAAGTCGCTTGAAATAAGATAAGGATCCGACTTGGAGGCAACTCCCATTGAAGTCTATGTGCACAAGTCGGACAGAGGTCGCCTTGAAGTAGTACAGGAACCTTTTCTAAAGTCAGAGCGACTTCAGTAGTGCATATTAAGACGGCTCTCATTCATTTACATTGAATTTGTGATGACAAGAGACTTGGGGCGACTTGAGGGCACACAAGTCGTGTCCCAAGTCGGAGTAGTGTGAACCGGCTCTCAGACATATAGGGCCTAATTCAGTATAAGTTTGGAGTAGAGCTGCTCACTTCTCCAGAAATAACTCCAGCCTAAACTCATTGCATCCTAATTAGGTAAGTGGCTGGAGTTAAACCATCAACTAGATGCTTTAATGAATTCGGAGTTGGAGTTAACTTAGACTGAATTCGGGTTTGGAGTTAACTTAGGCTGAATTTGAGTTTGGAGTTAGCCAAATTCCCTTTGTGTTTTTCATAAAAGGAAATTTGTCTATTCTGAATCACTATTACACAGCAATGTCATCTATTATGGTTTATTTTAATTTTAAGGTATAGTTATGTATCTTATGTGTTTTAACCTTTAGATTTTCTAATAGCAGACTACACAGCTGTCTAATTAGCAGTCTTCATTCTTTATTCATCTGAAACTTTCAGGCATATCTGATTGTATTCAGCACTTTGGTGTAGTGGGCTAAGCTCACAGCTAAAGATTGCTAGGTCATGAGTTCAAGGCCAGACCATGATAACACCCTGTGTGCCATAATTTTTTTTGGCCACATAGTAATACATTGGCTACATCACCTAAAATTGCATGTCAATGGCCATGTATATTCAAGAAACAAACATGCATATGTGCAGAGTGCAATTATGCATTTGCCAAGTTTCAGTATTTATTTATAGCTGTCTAAAATTTAGGAAGGTGATGGCACACTTGGGATTTGAACTCATGCTCTCAGTGTTTATAGCCAGGAACACTAACCACTGAACCATTGAGCTGAGCATGATTACCCCCCTGGAATATTTATTCCCATGTTTCAATAGTTAACCACTTCCTTACAGGGCAGTTACACCCCTTCCTGCCCAGGCCAATTTTCAGCTTTTTATACTGTTGCATATTGAATGACAATTCCGCGGTCATGCAACCTTGTACCTAACACAAATGTATCACAGTATTTTCATTAAAAAAATAGTGCTTTCTTTTGGTGGTATTTGATCACTGCAAGGTTTTTTTTCTATTGGCAAAAAGAACACCTAAATGTTTGACCCCTAAAATAATGTGCTTTTTGTTTATGTAATAAAATTTGGTAAATCAATATGTTTTTTGTTGCACTGACGAGCATTGAAGAGGCTGCGCTGGCAGGCACTGATGAGACACTAATAATATGCAGCACTGATAGACAGATAGGTGGCACTGATATGCAGCATTGATGGGCATTGATAGGTGGCACTGATGGGCAATGATTGGCACTGGTGGGCAGCACTGAAAGATGGTAATGATGGGCAGCACTGATGAGGAGGGCACTAACAGGTTCCCTGAGCACTGATTGGCATCAATGGTGGCATGGGTGGGCATCCCTGGTGGCTCTAGTGGCATCCCCCAAGGGTCTGCACTGGTAATCAATGCTCTGATTACAAGCACAGACCCCCCCCCCCCACACACACACACTTAATTTGCATATGAATGCCATTTCTTCACAGCTGAAAGTGGCCCTCAACATGATTAGCCAGTTGATTGTGACCACTTGCTGGAATGTGTGCAAGCCAATGTGGTGTCATTTCTGGTCCAGGGCGAACGCCAATGTGCCATTTGCAATTTATTGTAAAGAGATTTTGCTTTATTTTAAAAATGGCGCACACAGACAACTAAAATGTATTGGAAATGTTTTACCCAGGCCAGTGATGGTAACCCTTAACCCCCCCCCCCCCCCAAGATGTTTTTGCCCTACATTTCCCAAAATGCTCATGTACTCTGCAGTGTAGGTGAGCATCATGGGAAATGTTACAAAACACCTGTGTTGCCAAGGTTCATCATCACTGACCTAAACCAACTAAAAAGGCGAGTGAGCGCTGTAGCAATCTTTTATTTAGTAATCATTTTTAGTGATTTTTTTATTAAATGTTTTGGTTACATTCATCCACAGAGGCTGAAGGGAAATTTGGTATTATTCCTTAATTTATATATTTTTAGCTAAATATATACATAAACACTTTAATTTTTTCTTAAAATTTAGCCCCCCCACACACACACACACCCCCCCCCCCCCCCCCCCACACACACCCCCCCCCCCCACACACACCCCCCCCCCCCACACACACACCCCCCCCCCACACACACACACACACACACACACACACACACACCCCCCCCCCACACACACACACACACACCCCCCCCCCCACACACACACACACACACACCCCCCCCCCACACCCCACACCCCCCCCCCACACCCCACACCCCCCCCCCACACCCCACACCCCACCCCCACACACACCCCCACACCCCACACACACCCCCACACCCCACACACACCCCCACACCCCACACACACCCCCACACCCCACACACACCCCCACACCCCACACACACCCCCACACCCCACACACACCCCCACACCCCACACACACCCCCACACCACACACACACCCCCACACACACACACACACCCCCACACACACACACACACCCCCACACACACACACCCCCCCACACACACACACCCCCCCACACACACACACCCCCCCACACACACCCCCACACACACACACACACACACACACACCCCCCCCACACACACACACACACCCCATACACACACACCCCATACACACACACACACACCCATACACACACACACACACCCATACACACACACACACACCCATACACACTTTGCTGGAGTAAAGGGAGAAACCCTACCCATGTTCATACTGCACGGCCATTGCACACACACACAAAAAATACAAGAAATTGATTACATTCAATAGACACAAAAGGTATCTGAATTACATCTAGACAAATAAGAAAAGAAAACAAAAAACCAGGAGCTGTGTACAAATGAATAAGCTTTATTGAACATGTATAAAACATCAGTAATCACTCAAGCAAGCATGTGAAATGTGAAATGTGAAATGCCCCCCAAATCAAGTAATTTTTATTCAAATTACAGTGCAAAAAGATACAACATATGATGGATAGATAGAGCTTACAATATCCAAAAGTCAAGCAAAATAAGTTGTAGACACCTTAGTATTAAGCATTAAACATACCCAACATACTTTTATGTTAATTGTTTGCATGAGCCTGTCTTTCCATTTAAATACCATCAAATCAGTAGAACATACAGCTACACAGAGGCATGAAAATAAAAAAAAAACATGTATAGAGTACATAAAGACACACTTTGCAAAAACTATACCAAACAGTTAGAGCATGAAAAGTATTCATCCAAAAGAATACACTTACTGCAATATGGATCATTAGGCATGCCAGCAAACCACCACCCACCCCCCCCCCAAAAGCAAATTCGGACATAAAGACCTGTGGCCCTTCCACAGGCCAAATGATATGATCTCATACATCCCTTTATATAACCTTGGTTAAACTACACCCACCCAGTATAGGAAACGCCCAGCAAAGTAATTAATTGGGTCTGTTGGTTCCTAAACCAAAATCACCAGTTCACTAATGAATGAGTGTTTGGCTGGCCATCCATGATCCAAGTTTCTTACAAGTCAACACACATAAGAAATGCTTTCAATAATCTCAGCATGAGCACAAAGTGGCTTTTTCATTTAGACTAATGCCTCGTACACACGTACCGATCGTCGGCCGACCGATCGGCCGTCTTTTGTCCAGGGCTGTCCTGTCTGTTGAAAACTGCAAAAGACTGCACACAAATTTTGTCGGCCAACAACAGACGACTGCAGAAGTGATGTCATGTGATGGTTAACTTTCCGTGTGTTTTTTCTTTTCTGAGCATGCCCAGTCTTGCAAATCTGCTGATTGTCGGCCGAATTCTGTACTGACTGGCGAACAATCGGCCGTTCTGGTGTCGGCATACAAACATTTTAATGCTTGCACGACAGATTCTGTTCGGCCGAAAATGCGCTGTCGGCTGTCGGAAGCAT